>NC_092737.1:23898761-23950410 GCF_047496885.1 Scyliorhinus torazame
CAATACCCCCGCTGTGGCCTAGCCAACGTTTTATACAGTTCCAGCATAACCTCCCTGCTCTTAAACTCTCTGCCTCGGCTAATAAAGGCAATGATCCCATAAGCCTCCTTAACCACCTGATCTACCTGTCCAGTTGTCTTCAGGGATCTATGGACACGCACAGCAAGATCCCACTGGCCCTAATCTCCTACCGTTCATTGTGTATTCCCCTCGCCTCGCTAGCCCTCCCAAAACGCGTCACCTCCCACTGATCAGGGTTAAGGTCCATTGACCACTGTTCTGTCTCCCTGACCAGCCCCTCCATATCGGCCTGCCACCTCAGGCTTTCCTCCTCGTCATTTGCCACACCGCCAATTTTTGGGCCACAAAGTGTTCTGGAAATACTTGATTCCCTGGCACCTTAACGATAGCGAGCGCCTCCTCACCTTGGCGGAATCCATTGTTAAACCCACTCTGCCGCTCACACTGTCAGTCAGAAACGTATTGGTTACACTTTCTCGCTGGTCCTCGGAGTGACCAATCGGGGCAGGACTGTCGGTGACCAAAGTGGGGTGGGGGGGGGGGAAGCTGAGGCAAAGTGGGGGGAGAGCTGAGGAAAGACTAAGTGGGGGGGGGGGGCGCGGGAGGAGGGGTACAAGGGGGGCTGGCTATCCTGATTAATAAAAGGGTGACGTTCGAGGTGGAGAGGATAGAGGCAGACCCGGGAGGCAGATTTGTTAAGGTCAGCGGGAAGCTAGAGGGAATGACCGTGGTGCTGGTGAATATATATGCCCCAAACTGGGATGACGTCGCGTTTATCAGGAAGGTGCTGGGGAAGATCCCAGACCTTGACTCGCACCGGCTGATCATGGTGGGGGGGGGGGTGACTTTAATACGGTCCCGGGCCCGAGGCTGGACTGGTCGAGTGCGAGGTCGGGGAAGCTATCAGCAATGGCAAAGGAACTGCGGGGGTTCATGGAGCGCATGGGAGGGGTGGATCCGTGGAGATTCGAGAGACCCAGGAGCAGGGAATATTCATTCTACTCCCATGTACATAAGGCAGGATAGATTTCTTTGTGCTTGACAAAACACTGCGAGCAGGGGTTGAGGACACTGAGTACTCAGCAATTGTGGTATCAGATCATACACCTCACTGGATAGACCTACGGGCAGACACGGGAGTGTCCCAGCGCCCACAGTGGAGACTAGATACAGGGCTGTTAGTGGATGAGGAGATCTGTGAGCGAGTGAGAAAGGCCATTCGGGGGGGGGGGCATAAAGATCAATGACACGGGAGAGACTGCAGCTGGGGTGGTCTGGGAGGCACTGAAAGCGGTCATTAGAGGGGATTGTATTTCGATTCGAGCCCACAGGGATAAAACTGAGCGGTCGGAGCTGGACAGGTTGGTAGGAGAAATCTTACAGGTGGACAGGAGGTAACCGGAGTCTCCAAATGAGGAGCTCCTGAAGGAGCGTCAGAGACTTCAAATGGAGCTTGGGCTCCTTTCCACAGGAAAGGCGGAGGGCCAGCTGGTGAGGGTAAAAGGGGGCAAATACATGAACATGGGGAGAAAGCTGGCAGGATGCTGGCGCATCAGCTGAGGAAACCAGAGGCGGCGAGAGAAATAGGGAAAATAAAGGATTTGAGGGGGAAGACGGTGACGGACCCGGAGGCGGTGAATGAAGCGTTCCGGGAATTTTATCGCCAGCTTTACGAACCACCGGTTGGGGAGGCGGGCAGGAATCAATTCCTGGGGAGGCTAGAGTTCCCGAAGGTAAATGAGGAGCTGGTGGAGGCCTTGGGAGGCCCGATTGGGGTGGGGGAGGTGATCGATGGACTGGGGGGGCGATGCAATCGGGTAAAGCCCCGGGACCTGACGGATTCCCAGTGGAATTTTATAAGAAGTTCTCTGGGTTACTGGGACCGCTCCTGGTTAAGGCTTTTAACGAGTCCAAGGAGCTGGGAGTACTCCCCCCCAACGTTAACACAGGCATCAATCTCTCGCATCCTGAAGCGAGACAAGGCTCCGGAGAGCTGTGGATCGAACAGGCCAATCTCCTTCTTGAATGTGGATGCCAAATTATTGCCAAAGATCTGGCCACTCGAATAGAGGATTGTGTCCCGGAGATAATTGGGGAGGATCAGACGGGATTTGTAAAGGGCAGGAACCTGACATCCAACATTAGACGGCTTCTTAATGTAATTATGAGGCCAGCGGAGGGGCGCGAGGCTGAGGTGGTCGTTGCCATGGACGCGGAGAAGGCTTTTGACCGAGTGGAGTGGAAGTACCTATGGGGTATCTTAGGCATTACTGTTTGCCATGGCCATAGAACCCTTAACAATGGCCCTGAGAGCAGCGAATACCTGGAGGGGTATAGTGAGGGGGTGGAGCACAGGGTCTCTCTCTATGCGGACGATTTGCTGCTTTATATCACGGACCCGGTGGGGGGGATGACCGAAATCATGGAGGTATTAGGAGAATTTGGGCGATTTTCAGACTATAAGTTAAACATGGGAAAAAGCGAGATGTTCGTGATTCAGGCCTGGGGGCAGGAAAGGAGGCTGACGGAGCTACCTACCTTTTAAAGTGGTTGGGAAGGGTTTTAGGTATCTGGGGATTCACGTGGCCAAGGATTGGGGGCAGCTCCACAAGTTAAATTTGGGCAAAGCAGTGGATCAAATGAGAAGGGATTTTTGTAGGTGGGACCTGCTCCCACTGACGCTGGCGGGGAGGGTTCAGACGGTGAAGGTGACCGTCCTTCCGAGACGGCTTTTCTTGTTTCAGTGTCTCCCGATTTTTGTCCCAAAGGCTTTTTTAAGAAGTATGAATGTGGCGATATCGACGTTTATACGGTCGGGTAAAACCCCCGAGAGTAAAGAGGGCCCTCCTGGAACGGGCCCTGCGGGGAAGGGGGATTGGCTCTCCCGAGCTGTATTCACTATTACTGGGCTGCCAACATATCGATGGTCAGGAAGTGGGGAGTGGGGGAGGGGTCGGTCTGGGGGAAGATGGAGGCAGCTTCCTGCAGGGGTACGGGTCTGGAGGCTTTACTGCCGGCGCCCCTGTGATCTCACCGGCTCGGTACTCCACAAGCCCTGTGGTGGTGGCAGCCCTGAGGGTGTGGGGGCAATGGAGGCAGCATAGGAGACTGGAGGGGGTGACAGTGTGGTCACCGATCTGTGACAATCACCGGTTTGTCCCGGGGGGGGGGGGGGCTGGATGGGGGCTTTAAGGTATGGCAGTGGGCAGGGATTGAGAGGTTTGGGGATCTATTCATCCAGGAGGGCCTCCTGACCTTGGAGACATTAGAGGAGGAGGTTGATTTGCCGGGTGGGAACGGGTTTCGGTATCTTCAAGTGCGGGACTTTGTACAGAGACAGGTCCCAAGCGTTCCTCGCCTCCCCCTGAGGGGACTACAGGATAACGTGCTGTCAAAAACAGGGGATGGAGGTGGGAAGGTTTCGGACACATACAGGGAATTGTTAGAGTGGGAAGGGGCCCCTATCAGAGAGGTGAAGAGGAGTTGGGAGGGGAGCTGGAAACTGAACTGTGGGAATAAAGCCTTGAAAAGGGTAAATGCATCCTCGTCCTGTGCTAGGCCCAGCTTGACCCAGTTCAAGGCAGTCCACAGGGCCCACATGACGGGAGCTCGGATGAGTAGGTTCTTCGAGGAGGTGGAGGACAGATGTGGACGGTGTGGGGGTAGCCCGGCCAACTGTGTTCATATGTTTTGGGCATGTCCGAAACTGAGGGAATTCTGGCAGGGATTTGCAGATTTTATGTCGGAAGTCCTGGAAGGGGGGGGTAACTCCGAGTCCAGAATTGGCGATATTCGGGGTGTCGGAGGATCCGGGGGCAAAGGGGGGGGGGGGGGAGGGAGGCCGATATTCTGGCCTTCTCCTCCCTGGTGGTCCGGAGACTGAGCTTGCTGAGCTGGAGGGACTCGGAGCCCCCGTAATCAGGAGTGTGGGTCAGCGATGCGGTAGAGTTTCTCAGTCTGGAGAAAATCAAGTTCGCTCGGAGAGGATCAATACAGGGATTCGCCCGGAGTCGGCAGCCGGTCAGCGATTTCTTCAACAAAAACTGAACGTCAGCAGTGAGGAGGGAAAAGGGAAAGTGGGGGGGGAGGGGAGGGGGGGGGGGGGGGGAGGAACATAAGAGGCAGGGTAATGTTAAATAAGGACGGTGAATTGAGTATATGGGTAATTGGGGATAGGGTGGGAGAAGTAGGGGACGTGGTTTATTGGGTGTTGTTATTTTGGGGGCATTTTGTGCATCGACCCCATGTGGTTGTTTTAGAAATGTCAATATGTTTAATTGTGAAATTTACAAATGCTTCAATAAAATATATATATTTTTTTAAAAGGACCATCGGTGACCACTCCCACCTGCTCTGCAAATGCAATCTTGGTTTCTTCCGGGTTTGAGATTTGATTTAGTCTGCCTCGCGGTTAATCAGCCCCGTCTGTTTTTTCTCAGAAGTCGTTCCTGGACGTAAGCGAGCTCTCCTTCATCCAGGACCTGGGACCAAAGGGCTTGTAAGTGACTTGAACTCTCGAATGGCAGAGTTGAAGGGCTGGCTGATACACCAGGGCTTTGCTTCCCCGCTGGGGTCTCTGCTTTTGCGTCTCCGGTGCCCATGTCGGGAATGGAAAACCTTCGGCTCCGCTGTGTTCGTCTTCGCTCTACCTGAGCACGGTTAAATCCACGGGTGTCACTTTTTTTCTCCCCCCCCCCGCTGGGCAGGCTCCTTTATTAGTATCCCGGTTCAGATCCCAACAGTTGCTGGGATACTGGGCAACCCCGATATTTTAGTTTCATTTTGCAAGCGTGAGGATTCCACGCTCCACAAGTGATTTCACAGAAAGTAGGGATATGGTTTATGGAAACAAACTTTATTACTAACAGAGTATTAAGGTATCTTTAACTTCACACCAGAAAGGGCAGCACGGTATCGCAGTGGGTTAGCACTGCTGCCTCACAGCGCTGAGGACCTGGGTTTGAATCCCGGCCCTGGGTCACTGTCCGTGTGGAGTTTGCACATTCTCCCCGTGTCTGCGTGGGTCTGACCCCCCGCAACCCAAAGATGTGCAGGTTAGGTGGATTGGCCACGCTAAATTGCCCCTCAATTGGAAAAAATAATTAGGTACTCTAAATTTATTTTTTTTAATTAAAAAAAATTCACACCAGAAAATGGCGTAAAATGACCCCGTTATCAATTCAGTGACACCATTACCCTTAACGGCTATCTTTACTTCCATTCAAACACCAAAACTATCTCAGCTCTCAATCCACTGTTCAATACAGTTGGCTCTCGGCAAGAACTGCTTTACAGAGATGGCTGGATACTCCACTTCGAGAAAGACCGATCTTTCGACGCTGCTTTTATGAAAAGATCTGACTCCTGTCAGAACCACGCAGGAACTCTGGCTGTGTTTCTTCAGGAGCTGTGCCACCTTGTTTCAGCTCACCTTCCAATCACACAATGCTGAACTGCTTTTAAAGAAACTGCTAATCTGTCTACAGACATATCTTTAGCTGAACGGCAGTGGGGCAGATGCTGGACTTCCGCTCACAGCTCCGTCTAAAACTCAACTAACACTGCTATTCTGTAACGTGCTTGCCACCGTAGCTCGTCACAGTAATTACATCACCTCACCAAGCTGAAACCTAATTAACTCCACAGGGAACCCCCTTAATCCAAACAAAACTGCCTTAGGGGTGCCTTAATTGCACCCCTAGCTCCGAACCGTTCAAACCAGGATTCTTAAAAAACACTACTTCAGCGCTCACACACACTAAGCCAGGATTTTAACCCTTTCCTGCACCAAATACATCTTATACAATATATCTGGAATTGCCACATTTATTGCATCCTTTAGTGAGCCTCCCAGGTTCGCGATCGTGGAAAAAAATCAAAATGGCTGTTGCACCCCCGGCGAACTGCTCACGCAGTGAAATCAGCCCAGCCTCCGCGTACCTCGTTGTCGGGTCTGGCTTAGTCGGAATGCTGTGGGTTCGAGTCCCCGCTCCCCACTTGTAATCCAGGCGGAAATCTCCAGTGCAGTACCGGGGGAGCTCTACGATGTCAGGCGTGTGATCGTCAGGGTGAGATGTTAAAAGGGCTTACTCTCCAAGTGATCCCGTGGCTAAGGAAAGGCGGGGCGGTGGCGATTGCCCTGGGATCAGCCCAAGTTGCTGAATCACACGGAAGGCACTTCAACAAAGTATTTCCTTGGGTGGAAAGTACCCCGAGGTTGCTGTATAAATCCCACGGCCCACGTAGATCATAGAATTTACAGTGCAGAAGGAGGCCATTCGGCCCATCGAGTCTGCACCGGCTCTTGGAAAGAGCACCCTACCCAAGCCCACACCTCCACCCTATCCCCATAACCCAGTAACCCCACCCAACATTAAGGGCAATTTTGGACACTAAGGGCAATTTAGCTTGGTCAATCCACCTAACCTGCACATCTTTGGACTGTGGGGGGAAACCGGAGCACCCGGAGGAAACCCACGCAGACACTGGGGAGAACGTGCAAACTCCACACAGACAATGTGATACCGATTGTAGGGCATGGCGAGCCAGTGTGAGCGCGGTGAGAGAGATTTTGGCCAAGATACGATGCGGGAGGATACGGAGATGAACAGTAGTTGATTGGGGTTCAATTAGCCTGGTGTTCTTTTTTTAAACAGGGAGGGGATGATTGTGAAGAGATCTGGTGGACATCGGATTCCTGGCTTAAACTGCTGCGGGAGACACAGATTCTGCTACCAATGGTCCAAGAGGTCAGTGGCATTCGGTTCCTGCTAGACGAGGTTTTATATCCAGCAGTGTTTTCCCTCCTGTCCTGTACGAGAGGGTCAGCCAGCCAGAGGAATGTGCTTCCTGAGATTTTCACCTCCCCACCCCTCCAACTACCTCGGGGTTTAAGATAGTCCGCACCTGCACAGGGTTTAAGGTAGTCCGCACAAGCACAGGGTTTAAGGTAGTCCGCACCTGCACAGGGTTTAAGGTAGTCCGCACCTGCACAGGGTTTAAGGTAGTCCGCACCTGCACAGGGTTTAAGGTAGTCCGCACCTGCACAGGGTTTAAGGTAGTCCGCACCTGCACAGCGTTTAAGGTAGTCCGCACCTGCACAGGGTTTAAGGTAGTCCGTACTTGCACAAAGTTTAAGGTAGTCCGCACTTGCACAAAGTTTAAGGTAGTCCGCACCTGCACAGGGTTTAAGGTAGTCCGCACCTGCACAGGGTTTAAGGTAGTCCGCACCTGCACAGGGTTTAAGATAGTCCGCACCTGCACAGGGTTTAAGGTAGTCCGCACCTGCGCAGGGTTTAAGGTAGTCCGCACCTGCACAGGGTTTAAGGTAGTCCGCACCTGCACAGGGTTTAAGGTAGTCCGCACCTGCACAGGGTTTAAGGTAGTCCGCACCTGCACAGGGTTTAAGGTAGTCCGCACCTTCACAGGGTTTAAGGTAGTCCGCACCTGCACAGGGTTTAAGGTAGTCCGCACCTGCACAGGGTTTAAGGTAGTCCGCACCTGCACAGGGTTTAAGGTAGTCCGCACCTGCACAGGGTTTAAGGTATTCCGTACTTGCACAAAGTTTAAGGTATTCCGCACTTGCACAAAGTTTAAGGTAGTCCGCACCTGCACAGGGTTTAAGGTAGTCCGCACTTGCGCAGGGTTTAAGGTAGACCGCACCTGCACAAGGTTTAAGGCAGCCAGCGCCGGGCTAAGGAAGTCCACACCAGTGCAGGGAATAAGGTAGAATGCATCAGTGCAGGGTTTAAGGAAGTCCGCACCAAGGCAAGGTTTAACGTAGTCCACACCAAGGCAAGGTTTATCGTAGTCCACACCAAGGCAAGGTTTATCGTAGTCCACACCAAGGCAAGGTTTATCGTAGTCCGCACCACGGCAAGGTTTATCGTAGTCCGCACCACGGCAAGGTTTATCGTAGTCCACACCAAGGCAAGGTTTATCGTAGTCCACACCAAGGCAAGGTTTATCGTAGTCCACACCAAGGCAAGGTTTATCGTAGTCCACACCAAGGCAAGGTTTATCGTAGTCCACACCAAGGCAAGGTTTATCGTAGTCCACACCAAGGCAAGGTTTATCGTAGTCCACACCAAGGCAAGGTTTATCGTAGTCCACACCAAGGCAAGGTTTAACGTAGTCCACACCAAGGCAAGGTTTATCGTAGTCCACACCAAGGCAAGGTTTATCGTAGTCCACACCAAGGCAAGGTTTATCGTAGTCCGCACCACGGCAAGGTTTATCGTAGTCCACACCAAGGCAAGGTTTAACGTAGTCCACACCAAGGCAAGGTTTATCGTAGTCCACACCAAGGCAAGGTTTATCGTAGTCCACACCAAGGCAAGGTTTAACGTAGTCCACACCAAGGCAAGGTTTATCGTAGTCCACACCAAGGCAAGGTTTATCGTAGTCCACACCAAGGCAAGGTTTATCGTAGTCCACACCAAGGCAAGGTTTATCGTAGTCCACACCAAGGCAAGGTTTAACGTAGTCCACACCAAGGCAAGGTTTATCGTAGTCCACACCAAGGCAAGGTTTATCGTAGTCCACACCAAGGCAAGGTTTATCGTAGTCCACACCAAGGCAAGGTTTATCGTAGTCCACACCAAGGCAAGGTTTATCGTAGTCCACACCAAGGCAAGGTTTATCGTAGTCCACACCAAGGCAAGGTTTATCGTAATACACACCAAGGCAAGGTTTATCGTAGTCCACACCAAGGCAAGGTTTATCGTAGTCCACACCAAGGCAAGGTTTATCGTAGTCCACACCAAGGCAAGGTTTAACGTAGTCCACACCAAGGCAAGGTTTATCGTAGTCCACACCAAGGCAAGGTTTATCGTAGTCCACACCAAGGCAAGGTTTAAGGAAGTCCACACCAAGGCAAGGTTTAACGTAGTCCACACCTGCGCAGGGTTTAAGGTAGTCCGCACCAGCGCAGGGTTTAAGGTAGTCCACACCAGCGCAGGGTTTAAGGTAGTCCACACCTGCGCAGGGTTTAAGGTAGTCCGCACCAGCGCAGGGTTTAAGGTAGTCCACACCAGCGCAGGGTTTAAGGTAGTCCACACCAGCGCAGGGTTTAAGGTAGTCTGCGCCAGCGCAGGGTTTAAGGTAGTCCACACCAGCGCAGGGTTTAAGGTAGTCCACACCAGCGCAGGGTTTAAGGTAGTCTGCGCCAGCGGAAGTTTGGTTTTAAAGCAGCCTACCGAGCTTAAATCCGAGACTCACATTGGGAGGTTTGCTCCACAACGGAATCCACTCACACTGTTCCAGTACTAGCTCGAATTCTGGATTTGTACATTGCATTCCCAATACAATATCAGGCCATTGGGCCCATCTGCTCGGGGCTGGTGTCCCTGCTCCACACCATTCTCCCCACCCCCTCTCACTCTATCAGCAAATCCATCTATTCCTCTCTCCCCCGGGTGTTTATCCAACTCCCCCCACCCCCCCTATATGTGTCAATACTATTCACCTCGATCGCACGCTGTGGGAGTGAGTCCCACATTCTCCCCACTCCCTGTGGGAGCGAGTCCCACATTCTCCCCACTCCCTGTGGGAGCAAGTCCCACATTCTCGCCACTCCCTGTGGGAGCGAGTCCCACATTCTCCCCACTCCCTGTGGGAGCGAGTCCCACATTCTCCCCACTCCCTGTGGGAGCAAGACCCACATTCTCGCCACTCCCTGTGGGAGCGAGTCCCACATTCTCCCCACTCCCCTGTGGGAGCGAGTCCCACATTCTCCCCACTCCCCGTGGGAGCGAGTCCCACATTCTCCCCACTCCCTGTGGGAGTGAGTCCCACATTCTCCCCACTCCCTGTGGGAGCGAGTCCCACATTCTCCCCACTCCCTGTGGGAGCGAGTCCCACATTCTTCCCACTCCCTGTGGGAGCGAGTCCCACATTCTCCCCACTCCCTGTGGGAGCGAGTCCCACATTCTCCCCACTCCCCTGTGGGAGGGAGTCCCACATTCTCCCCACTCCCCGTGGGAGCGAGTCCCACATTCTCCCCACTCCCCGTGGGAGCTAGTCCCACATTCTCCCACTCCCCGTGGGAGCTAGTCCCACATTCTCCCCACTCCCTGTGGGAGCGAGTCCCACATTCTCCCCACTCCCCTGTGGGAGCGAGTCCCACATTCCCCCCCACTCCCTGTGGGAGCGAGTCCCACATTCTCCCCACTCCCTGTGGGAGCGAGTCTTTTGTGTGAAAGATTTTCTCTTAATTTTTGCTCTTCGGAGGTATACAATCATGTAATACAGCGCAGAAAGACCCTCTGAAAGAGTACCCTATCTAGGCTCGCTCCCCCACCCTATCCCGGTAAACCCAAGATTGCCACCCCAGCTTCCCCACCCAAACCTTTAGGACCATAGGGGCAATTTATCATGGCCAGTCCACCTAACCTGCACGTCTTTGGACTGTGGGAGGAAACCGGAGCACCCGGAGGAAACCCTCGCAGACACGGAGAGAACGTGCAGACTCCGCACAGACACCCGAGGGCGAAGTTGAACCCGGATCCCTGGCGCTGAGGGGCAGCGGTGATAACCCACCGTGCCACCCCCTCGAACCAAACTCTCCAATCAAGGGGACCATTTCTCTCTGTCGCCCCCCTTATCAGTTCCCCTTCCTGTCCTTAAAGGTTTGGAACAGTCGCCTTCTTAACTTTTTAAATTCCGATGGATCACGGTGTCCGAGTGGGGCAACGTTGTTTTTTTGCCAGTCCCGTGCCCAATATGGACTGTCCTTTTTGTATTTTGCCAGCTTGCTGCTCGGAATAGACCCCTCTGCGCAATTTGGCATTGTATGCAAATATTGAAAGGAATGTAATTGTACTGTATGATTGGAACAGTTCCCAAGTTGAACAGCTGCCCCGGCAATTGGTCCCTGTGGAGTGGGATGTCCCATTGCTCCTCACCGAGTCGGTCAATTGCTTCAGTCGCCCGTTACCTCTTATCTGCTCATTTTATTGGGTTTTTAAGTAAATTCGCATTTCAAAGAGAACAAAGAACAATACAGCACAGGAACAAAGAACAATACAGCACGGGGACAGGCCCTTCGGCCCTCCAAGCCTGTCCCGGTCATGATACCACCCTTGGCCAAAACCCTCAGCACTTCCTTGTGCCGTGTCCCTCTATACCCGTCCTGTCCATGTGTTTGTCAAGATGCCTTTTGAACGCCGTTAATGTATCTGCTTCCACAACTTTCCCTGGCAACGCGTTCCAGACACTCACCACCCTCTGCGTAAAAAACCTGCCTCGCACATCTCCTCTAAACTTTGCCCCACGGACCTTAAACCTATGCCCCCTGGTGACTGACCCCTCCACCCTGGGAAAGAGAGCCTGCCCATCCACTCTATCCATGTCCCTCATAATCTTGTAGACCTCTATCAGGTCGCCCCTCAACCTCCGTCGTTCTAATGGAAACAGTCCGAGTCTATTCAGCCTCTCCGCACAGCTAACACCCTCCATACCAGGCAACATCCTGGTAAACCTCCTCTGCACCCTCTCCAAAGCCTCCACATCCTTCTGGTAGTGTGGTGACCAGAATTGTGCGCAATATTCCAAGTGCGGCCTTACCGAGGTTCTATACAACTGCAACATGACTTGTCAGTTTTTATGCTCGATGCCCCGTCCAATGAAGGCGAGCATTCCGTCTGCTTTCTTGACTACCTTGTCCACTTGTGTTGCCACCTTGAAAGATCTGTGGACCTGCACGCCCAGATCCCTCTGACTTTCTGTATTCCCAAGGGTTCCATCATTCGCTGTGATGGGATTTGAACCCAGTCTCCTGGATCTTGGCATTACTAGTCTGGTGATACTGGGAGATAAATGTTTTTGTTCAACTTGTCCTGTTTTCGAGGTGGATTGTAGATGCATAGATCCTTCAGTGTGATTTGGACAAGTTGAGTGAGTGGGGAAATGAATGGCAGATGCTGTATAATGTGGATAAATGTGAGGTTATCCACTTTGGTAGCAATAAACGGGAAGGCAGACTATTATCTGAATGGCTATAGATTAGGACAGGGGAATGTGCAACGAGACCTGGGTGTCCTCGGACACCAGTCGCTGAAGGTAAGCATGCAGGTGCAGCAGGCGGTAAAGAAGGCAAATGGTATGTTGGCCTTCATTGCGAGAGGATTTGAGTACAGAAGCAGGGATGTCTTGCTGCAATTACACAGGGCCTTAGTGAGGCCACACCAGGAGTATTGTGGGCAGTTTTGGTCTCCTTCTCTGAGGAAGGATGTTCTTGCTCTCGAGGGAGTGCACCAAAGGTTTACCAGGCTGATTCCAGGGATGGCGGGACTGACGTACGAGGAGAGATTGAGTCGGTTAGGATTGTTCTCGCTGGAGTTCAGAAGAATGAGGGGGGATCTCATAGAGACTTATACAATTCTAACCGGACTGGACAGGGTCGATGCAGGAAGGATGTTCCCGATGGTGGGGGGGGACTGGACAGGGTCGATGCAGGAAGGATGTTCCTGATGGTGGGGGGTGTCCAGAACCAGGGGTCACAGTCTGAGGATACGGGTGTTATGGGCCAGGGTTTAGAGAACCCCAAAGTGTATCATGGAATTCACCTGGCCCACAACTTTTACTAGATTGTGGTATGGGGAGCACACGGCCCACTCTACAGGTGTGGGACAGCAGAAATGGAAAAGTATTTTTTTAAAGCAAAACAATGTTTATTCTATGAACTCAAGTTAACCTTTTTTACAGTGAACACCTTAGCAACCATCAATTCAAATACAACCCCCAAAGAATACAACACTAAGTAATCCTTAATAACTTCCCAAACAACATCCAGAAGACAAAATAAACACCTTTTAACAGAAGCACATCAGGTTTACATTCACTACTGAGAACATTTAGAATTCTGAATTCACCAAATGATCAAGAGATAGTCTTTTCATGGCAGAGAGATCAACAGTACACCTGCTCTGGCTGGCTTCAGCTCCAACACTGAAATGAAACCAAACAAAACACAGACACACCCAAGCTTTTCCTCAAAGTGAAACTAAAAAGAAGAGCCAGAGCTCAGCTCCACCCACACACTGACATCACTGCAGTAACATGAGCAGCCAAACATTTCTTAAAGTGACATTCTCATGACACTGGGTAGACCATTTAGGACAGAGATGAGGAGAAATGTCTTCACCTAGAGAGAGTGTGGTGAGCCTGTGGAATTTGTTACCACAGGAAATGGTTGAGGCCAAAACATTGTGTTTCAAGAGCAGTTAGATATAGCCCTTGCGGGGAAGGGGATCAAAAGGATCGAAGGTGGGATTCGGTTATTGAGTTGGATGATCAGCCATGATCATAATGAATGGTGGAGCGGGCTCGAAGGGGCGAATGGCCTCCCCCTGCTCCCATTTTCTACGTTCCTCTACGTGACGCCTTCCAACGAGGTTCGAATGTTTTGGGTTTTACTTGTCCTATTTTCCAGGTGGATTGTCATTAAGGATTCCTTCCTGCTCTACATGAGACCTTCCAATGGGGTTATCTCCTTTGTGTTGCTGTTTGACAAGGGGTTCAACGTGCAAGTTGGTAGCAAGGACACAGGCGCGAAGTATGGCGTGATGATCGAAAACCTGTCCAGGTGCGACCTCTCCTTCTGTGGCATCAGTTTGTTTGTTTGTCTTTTCGGGATGTGAGGATTCCGACCGAGAATCCCAAACTATTTTTTTTTTTTCATTTACAAAACTATGAAGATAGGAAACTTCACCCCAGGAGTTAAGACTCTGACAAATAGGTATCTATTATGTTAAACAAACTTTAATTTACACACCGAATAACCACATTAACAAGAAATAGCTTAACAATTATCAGTTAAACAGTTCTTAGACCAAAGGAAAAACCTGAACTTACTATCTATGACCACTACTAACTCCAATTAAGAAACCCAATGTAGTTCAAATGCCACTTATAAATAAAGTTATCAAAGCAGGTTTGCTTTCCTTAGCTGCATAGAGACTTTTGGAGAGAGTGCCTTTCAAGAGCAGATTCAGTTCTCTTCTGCTCAACCTAGCAACATTAGGCAAAACTGCTGTTCAGCTAATAATGCTGTAACACACCTAAAACTGCCTACAGACCTCGCTCCTCCCATTAATTACACCATCTGTATCCCACTCGGCTCCGTGATCTGCTTAGCTATGACTGAACACCACTCCCCCCATAAATTATCTACACTCCAGGGAATCTCCCAACAATCAAAACACAAATCCATTAGCTCTTTACCTGTAACCAAGCAATGGTTATAATCAATAATAACGACTCTTTGGCAGATGCACAGGGCACAGCTTAACAGGGGAAAAAACAGAGTCCCTTTTTGGCCATGTTTAGCGAGGAGACGCCAAGACCTACCCCATTATCAAACAGGACCTTTTTTTCATGGTTTCGGTGAGGCCGGACTTAGCTTAATTACTTATTTTAAATGCCTCTTCAGTTCCTATTTATACATGTCTCCCCATTCTCCCAGATCTGGACCCCCCTCATGCCCTAACTTAGCTGCTAAGGGGTCCTCGAAGCCCACCTCACCGCACCTCATTAATGGCAGAGTGTAGAGGAGGTGCGAATGGCAGAGTGTAGAGGAGGTGCGAATGGCAGAGTGTAGAGGAGGTGCGAATGGCAGAGTGTAGAGGAGGTGCGAATGGCAGAGTGTAGAGGAGGTGCGAATGGCAGAGTGTAGGGGAGGTGCGAATGGCAGAGTGTAGGGTAGGTGCGAATGGCAGAGTGTAGAGGAGGTGCGAATGGCAGAGTGTAGAGGAGGTGCGAATGGCAGAGTGTAGAGGAGGTGCGAATGGCAGAGTGTAGAGGAGGTGCGAATGGCAGAGTGTAGGGGAGGTGCGAATGGCAGAGTGTAGGGTAGGTGCGAATGGCAGAGTGTAGAGGAGGCGCGAATGGCAGAGTGTAGAGGAGGCGCGAATGGCAGAGTGTAGAGGAGGCGCGAATGGCAGAGTGTAGAGGAGGCGCGAATGGCAGAGTGTAGAGGAGGCGCGAATGGCAGAGTGTAGAGGAGGCGCGAATGCTAGAGCGCAGAGGAGAGGGAGCGATGCGCAGGGCCCGGTGGGGCACGATTGGCAATGGCCGAATCATTCCCAGCAGTTACAGTCCACAGTAAGTGTG
Source organism: Scyliorhinus torazame (assembly GCF_047496885.1). Lineage (NCBI taxonomy): Eukaryota > Metazoa > Chordata > Chondrichthyes > Carcharhiniformes > Scyliorhinidae > Scyliorhinus > Scyliorhinus torazame. Next base: position 23,913,894 of record NC_092737.1, read on the forward strand.
AGCGACTATTGCAATTGTTGATCTCCGTATTGGAGCCTGCAAACTGCCTCACAGAGAGATGAGGCGCAGTTCCTTAAACGTCATCAGAAATAGGCCCAGGACAGAAAGGATAGGGTGGTAATGGGGCAGAAAACTGAGGTAATAATCGCAGGACATGGTTTCCGAGGTTAAACTGCAGGGACACGATACTGTCAACCCCACAGGAGGGTCACTGTTGACGTCTGGACGACATATGACAGGCGAGCATCCCTCCCAGTCCGAGGTTCTCGCCCAAAAGGCTGATTTCAGACCTCGGATGGGTATTTCCACAGGGCGTTCGGGGTTTTCAGTCTGATTGTCAAAGGTCCGCAAGGGTCAACCTATTTAAACCAATGGCCGACTTAGCGACAATCACGTTCGACCAGCTAGACCGGGATGTTAATTATCATCGGGTGAACACATTTGGTGGGAAAATTGCTTCCCGCAGCCCGCTGGAGATTGAATTTTAAAAATCAGCACGGAAAACGTAACATTACTGCTCCAACAACAACCATCTGCATTTGTCTAGCACCCTCTGTTGCGGTGCTGGAGCCGACCCCCAATTTATATTGGGAAACGGGACAAGAAACCACCAACAATTTTTAGATTTGTAAACTGTGAGGATAGCCTACTTAGCCCCAGGAATGATTCCACTGACAAATTGGGATTTATTTATTTTTGTATGAAAATAAACTTTATTATTAACCCAAGATTTACCGGGGAAAGCTGCTTTTCGATTAACAGTTAAACAGTTCTTCCGAAAGAATAAAGTAAGGTCTCTGAGCTCGCTTTCCGTCTATTTCTGGAATTTGAATACCGCAAAATCCACACACACATAGGTCAAACGCCACTTATGAATAAAGTTCACACTCAGTGGCTTGCAGGTTTATTCGTAGGGTCCTTGGGTGAGCAGCTTTCAGAAGTAAGTCTGGGAAACGCACCTCCTTTCTCAGAACGCAGAGCGAACTCTCAGAAATGAAACTTTAAAACAAGGCACAGGGCAGGGCTGAAAAAGAAACTTAAAAACCGACCCAGGGCAGGGCTGAAAGCAAAACTAAAAAAAATAGACCCAGCCCCTCCCGTGAGTGACGTCGCAACCTGCCGAGCTGTTAACCCCTTAATCACAGCTTTAGCAGACCTAAACCCAAGTAATTTTGATAACATTCCTGGAACAGGCATATGATACAATATCTATTTTTTAAAATCCTCCGACATTCATCACTCCTCAATGTAGTAAAATGTCCCAATTCCCTTGACAACGGGGTTGAAAACCGGGGTGAGAAGAAGCAGAATTAGGCCATTCGGCCCATCGAGTCGTCTGATCCACCATTCGATCATGGCTGATCTCATCCTGGCCTCAACGCCCCGTTCTCCATAACCCTTCACCCCATCACCAATTTAAAATCTGTCTCACTCCTCCTGAGATTTACTCGCTGCCCCAGCATCCACCGCACTCTGGGGCAGTGAATTCCACAGATTCACAACCCTTTGGGAGAAGTAGTTTCTCCTCAAATCTGTTTTAAATTTGCTCCCTCTTATTCTGTGACCTCTCGTTCTAGATTGTCCCACAAGAGGCAGCAACCGCTCCACGTCTGCCTTATCCAGACCCTCATTCTTCTAAACTCCAGAGAGTATCGGCCTAAACTGTTCAATCTCTCCTCATACGACAAACCATCTCTGGAATCAACCTAGTGAACCTCCTCTGAACTGCCCCCAATGTCACGACATCTTTCCTCGAGTGACCAAAACTGTGCACAATACTCCAGGTGCGGTCTCACTAATGCCTTGTACAGTTGCAACAACCCTTCCTTAACGTCATACTCGATTCCTTTAGCTATAAATGACAACATTCCATTTGCTTTCCTTATTATCCGCTGCATGCTCCGTTTCTGTGACTCATGCCCTCGGACACCCAGATCCCTCCGCTTCGGAGCACCCCAAAGACTCCCCCCATCTAGATAATAAGTTGCCTCCCCATTTTTTCCGACCAAAATGGCCGCCCTCACACTTATCGCCGCTAAAACTGCATCTGCCACATTTTGGCTCACACTCCGAACCGATCTATGTCCATCACTGCCCCTGTGATACTTGGATGTGTTTCATTCGTGGGAATCTACCGATCTCCGTCTTGGCCGTACTTTTAACTTCAAATCTATTGGCGGGGGGGGGGGGGGGGGGATAGAAGTTGGGAGGTCAGGCTGGAGTGTGTTAGAATTTGTGCCGAAGGAAATAGAAGCTCCTGAACGCGATATAGCCGACAACCTTCGCGTTGAGGTCAATGACTGAAACTTGGCACGCCTCGCCCGATCCTTGACTACTCTTTTTAAGCGTGGGTGTTCCCCGGTTTCCCCAAGGGATGGCAAGACAAGATCTTCCTCCTGAATGTTTAGAAGTAACAGTGGTTAGCACCGCTGCCCCACAGCCCCAAGGGCCCGGGTTCAATTCCGGCCTCGGGTGACTGTCTGTGTGCGGAGTCTGCACGTTCTCCCCATGTCAGCGTGGGTCACCTCCGGGTCCTCAGGTTTCCTCCCACAGTCCAAAGATGCGCCGGTTCGGTGGATTGGCCATGATCAATATGCGGGGTTACGGGGAGAGGGCGAGAGAGTGGGCCAAGGTAGGGCGCTCCTTCGGATGGCCAGTGTAGACGATGGCCCGAATGGCACTGTAGGGATTCTATGATGCTATAAATACCAGCACGGAGGGGATAGGCCAAAAGGACTGTTGACATGCACTGCATCCCGTGTGATTTGCGAGTCAGGGTCTACTCTCTGAGGTCCAAGGAACTTTCAACAGTATTTTAATAATCATTAGTCCAATAAAAGCTCCCCGGCTCCGACTAACAGTGTTCCCTTGCTTTCTTAACTCCCAGGACTCTGATCATTAAATGCAGCAGCTACAGGCAAGCATGTTGGTGGAAACAGGAAATAACTAATCTGGCTGAGAGGCACGGTCAGGATTTCCTCATGGAACATCGCTTTGATTCCTTCGTCCCTGCTCGCCATGATATCCAGGCCCGATGGTAACTATCGAACACCCAGCCTCCCCTAACGAGTTGTCACTTGTCACCAGTGGCATCCAAAGTGTGCACAGGCAACATCCAACATGGTCTCCTTTGTAGGTGTCGGATAAATATTGACCCAGTTAAATGGGAGTGTCCCTTTAAGAAATCTTTTTGTCTTATCACATGGCTTCGGTGATGTCATTGTGTGGGTGGGGCTGGGCTGTGGCTCTGTGAGCTTTTACTTTCGCTTTGAGTTTTGAACTGCACAGGTTGAAAGAAGTGTCTCTCTATCTTCATCTTAACAGCTGTTTCCAGACTGCTTGATAACATAAAGGAGATAATTGCTTTCTGGAAGGATTTCAAACCTGCTGTTTGGAAAGGGGAATAAGAGCATCAATAACAAGTCTTGTACCAGTAAGAATGCCGTGTGGCGGGCCACACCTTTGAAAAGGGGTTTCTGGTTTTACTTGGATCTTGTTATTGAATTGGAACAGTTAAGGGGGAATTCATTAAGGGTTACACAGATATTACTGTCGCTGTGTGGGGTATTTATGTTTGTAGTTGATAAAAAATTCTTACTGTGTGTGTTTATACAAAATGTTAACTAAATTCATAGAATAATGTTAGTTTTTTTGGTTGAAAGCGCCTAAGACCTCTGTGAATAACAGCTGAAAGGCAGGCTCTTGAGCTCACCATAAACAAAATCAATAAACAGTTGTAGGTCAGGCACTCCATAAAATACTTTGGAGTTTTCTAATCTCTTAACAGATCCCGGTGAGCACCGCGTTCGGGGGGGGAGGGCGGAGTTTGAATATCTCGGCTGGAAGCCGGGATGCTGCTCCCTGCTGGCAGCACCCTGGATTCTCCAGGGGGGGGGGGGCTTTGACGCCTCGCCCTCACGTCGGTCTCTCTCTCCCGCTGCAGGTTTGTGAACGGCAGTGCTTATTTCTCCGCCCTCGCGGATGCTCTGGAGAAAGCGAAGGAAGAGATCTTCATTGCTGATTGGTGGTGAGTCAAACCTCTTGGGCAACCTTCATTCGCGTAATCACACCGAGCAGAGGGCAGCCATTCGGCCCATCGGCCAGCCCGACGGCACCCAGGGTGCCCTTTCTAATCCCACCTCCCTGCTCCAGGTCCACAGCCTGTAGTTTAAGGTGCAGATCCAGGAACTTTAGAACATAGAACCGGACAGCACAGTACAGGCCCTTCGGCCCTCGATGTTGTGCCGAGCTTTGTCCGAAACCAAGATCAAGCTATCCCACTCCCTGTCATTCTGGTGTGCCCCATGTGCCTATCCAATAACCGCTTGAAAGTTCCTAAAGTGTCCGACTCCACTATCACAGCAGGCAGTCCATTCCACACCCTGACCACTCTCTGAGTAAAGAACCTACCTCGGACATCCCTCCTATATCTCCCACCCTGAACCTTATAGTTATGCCCCCTTGTACCAGCTACATCCACCCGAGGAAATAGTCTCTGAACGTCCACTCTATCTATCCCCCCTCATCATCTTATAAACCTCTATTAAGTCGCCTCTCATCCTCCTTCACTCCAATGAGAAAAGCCCTAGCTCCCTCAACCTTTCCTCATAAGACCTATCCTGCAAACCAGGCAGCATCCTGGTAAATCTCCTTTGCACCCTTTCCAATGCTTCCACATCCTTCCTATAGTGAGGTGACCAGAACTGCACACACTACTCCAAATGTGGTCTCACCAGGGTCATGTATAGTTGCAGCATAACCCCGCGGCTCTTAAACTCAATCCCCCTGTTAATAAACGCAGACACACTATAGGCCTTCTTCACGGCTCTATCCACTTGAGTGGCAACCTTCCGAGATCTGTGGACGTGAACCCCAAGATCTCTCTGTTCCTCCACATTCCTCAGAACCCTGCCGTTGACCCTGTAATCCGCATTCAAATTTTTTCCACCAAAATGAATCACCTCGCACTTAGCAGGGTTAAACTCCATCTGCCAGTTTTCAGCCCAGCTCTGCATCCTATCAATGTCTCTTTGAAGCCTACAACAGCCCTCCACCTCATCCACTACTCCACCAATCTTGGTGTCATCAGCAAAGTTACTGACCCACCCTTCAGCCCCCTCCTCCAAGTCATTGATAAAAATCACAGATCGCAAAGGACCCAGCACTGATCCCTGTGGTACACCGCTGGTAACTGGGCTCCAGTCTGAACATTTTCCATCCACCACCACCCTCTGTCTTCTATGTGATATGATGTGGAGATGCCGGTGTTGGACTGGGGTGGACACAGTACGAAGTCTTACAACACCAGGTTAAAGTCCAACAGGTTTGTTTCGATGTCACTAGCTTTCGGAGCGCTGCTCCTTCCTCAGGTGAATGCCTGAGGAAGGAGCAGCGCTCCGAAAGCTAGTGACATCGAAACAAACCTGTTGGACTTTAACCTGGTGTTGTAAGACTTCGTACTGTTCTATGTGATAGCCAGTTACTGATCCAATTGGCCAAATTTCCCTCTATCCCACACCTCCTTACTTTCTTCATGAGCCGACCATGCGGAACCTTATCAAATGCCTTACTAAAATCCATGTACACGACATCCACTGCTCTACCTTCATCTACACACTTAGATACCTCCTCAAAGAATTCAATCAAATTTGTGAGGCAAGAACTGCCCTTCACAAATCCGCGTTGACTATCCCGGATTCAGCTGCATCTTTCCAAATGGTCATAAATCCTATCCCTCAGGACCCTTTCCATTAACTTACCGACCACCGAAGTAAGACTAACTGGCCGATAATTACCAGTACGAATTCTTACAACACCAGGTTAAAGTCCAGCAGGTTTGTTTCGATGTCACTAGCTTTCGGAGCGCTGCTCCTTCCTCAGGTGACGGAACCCGGGACCCTGGCGCTGTGAAGCCACGGTGCTAGCCACTTGTGCTGCCGATGACGACAACCTCTCCCCGTCTGTTCTGTCCAAACCCCTCACGGGGTTCCTCTCGGCCCCCGCTACTCCGAGGAAAACAGTGCCTGTGAACTGATTCCTGGCATCATGGCCATCTATCATTCCTACACTCTCTCACAAGGCTTCCAAAAGCCTCCAGGAAGCATGGTCATCCTCTGCACTTTACGTTGCTGCAAGATCAGACGATAAAAGTGCAAATTAAGATTTCCCACTTTTTTGACGCCATTATGACTTGCGCTGTCTTGGTCCCAGGTTAATGCCGTAGAATCATAGCATCCCTACAGTGCAGAAGGAGGCTATTCCGCCCATAGTCTGCACCGACCCTTCGAAAGAGTACACTACCTAGACCCATGCCTCCACCCTATTCCCATAACCCAGTAACCCCCCCCCCCCCCCCCACCCTAACCTTTTGGACGCTAATAAGCGGCAACTTATCATGGCCAATCCACCTAACCTGCACGCCTTTGGACTGTGGGAGGGAACCGGAGCACCCGGAGGAAACCCACGCACACACGGGGAGGACGTGCAGACTCCGCACAGACAGCGACCCAAGGTTGGGATCAAACGCGGGTCCCCGGCGCTGTGGTGCAGCCGTGCTAACCACTGTGTCACCGTGCTGCCCGAGAGCTTTTTTCGCCATCCAGGACAAAGCAGCCCCGCTTGATTGGCTCCCCCTTCCACAAACATTCACTCCCTCCCCCCCCCCCCCCCCCCCCCCCGACGCACAGTGGCAGCCGTGTGTCCCGTCTACAAGATGCACTGCAGCAACTCACCGAGGCTCCTCAGGCAGCACCTTCCAAACCCACCCCCTCTACCATCTAGAAGGACGAGGGCAGCAGATACCTGGGAACCCCACCGCCTGGAGGTTCCCCTCCGAGTCACTCACCGTCCCGACTGGGAAATATATCGGCCGCTCCTTCACAGTCGCCGGGGCAGCACCCTGGAACTCCCTCCCTAACAGCACAGTGGGTGTGCCTACACCACACGGACAGCAGCGGGTTCAAGAAGGCGGCTCACCCACCACCTTCTCCAGGAGGCAATTAGGGATGGCTAATTAATGCTGGGTCTAGTCACATCTCCTGAATTCAAGTTAGTGACTGAAGGAGGGGCGGGGGGAGGGGGGGGGGGGGAGGGGGGGAGGAGAGCAGGGGTAGATGGGAAAATGGAGTTGAGATGCCAACCAGAACACCCCTGATCTTATTGACCAATGGAGCAGGCCCAAAGGGCTGAATGACCTACTCCTGCCCCGTGCGAGTAGTTTTCCCTCCGTGAGGTGAGGGTGGGGCGGGTTTGTTTATTTTCTGACGCTCGGCGCTGAAGGGATTTGACCTCTTTTGGCATTGGCGACTCTCGTTAGGCTGAGCCCGGAGATCCACCTGAAAAGACCAGCAAAGGACAACTACTGGAGGCTGGACGTCCTTCTGAAACGCAAGGCGGTGAGTCACCCATCCCGCTCTTAACATTTGAACTGAGTGGCTTGCGAGCCACAGCGGTGCAATTAAAGCATCGTAAAAGTAAGATCATCCTTCATTCCAACCATGTATATTGTTGACCTGAAGTTGAGCGAATGGAATTTTGCTTGTATAAAGGAGGTTCTCCGGGGAGTCGACAGTGAGGGACTGTGTTCCCACCCCTGCGTAAAAACGGTGGGGTTTTACTCCCGAAATTTCGATTTTAAAAAACGTTGAGCGAATTCAATGCCCTTCAGGGAGCTAGCAGGAACCTGGAGTACATCTCGCAGCTTTAGCTGTGGATACGGACCCCCGCACGTCCGGTTCGGAGTCCGCTGGGAGGCCGCCGCGTCGAGCTCCATGTCGGACTCGGGCCGCGGAGCCACACCGCGAAAAGAGACCCCCCCCCCCCCCCCCCACCCCCCGATTGCCCGTGCGCCCGAGCATCTAACCCTGCAGATCGAACCCCCGGCTTCCTGTAAGGCACCCCCGTAGCCTCCGATCCCCGACGAGGGTGGCCGGGGACTGAGTCCGCAGCCGCCACGCCAGCAAGCCGACTGGCAGCAGGCGGTTAGTTCCACGCCGCCGGGAACTCGGCCGGTCAGGAGCGGAGGATCGCTGGGCGGGCCTCTGACAATGGCCCCCCCCCCGCAGCCGCGCAGAGTACTCCGCGGTCACGCCGACTTTCGGGGCCCGGAGAATCGCCGGACCGGTGGCGGGCCCGATTACGCCGTGAAAGTGGATTCTCCGCCACCCCCCCCATGCCTGCCGTGATTATGGCACGGGGCTGCGGAGAATTTAGCCCCTTGTGTTTAGCTTTAGTAAGATGATGTCATTGATGGGAGGAGCCAGGGGCGGAAGCAATCAGGTGTTGAGTTCAGTTTAGATCGGGATGTGAACTGGCCAACAGCTTCTCTCAAAACCACTTTGTTAGATCTTGCCTGTGAACAGTACAGGAGCTTTTTGCTACCGGCTGGTAGGTTAAACAATAGTCTGACACAGACAAGAATCTGCAGGCTGTTTCCTGACCAGATTTCTCTCTCTCTCCGAACAGTCTTTTAAAAAGAACTCCAGCCAGGTGTACAGCAGGTATTCCTGTGTCTGCTAACCGTGCTTAAAAAGTGGATTGTGACCTGAGATGGGATTTGCTTGAGTTAAGATAAAAGATAGGAGTTAGCGTTTCATTTTATTGTTAAGCATTGTTTAAGGGGTAATTGTAAGTTATTTTATTTACTGATGTTAAAGTTAGTTTAATCCTGTGTTGGTAATAACGTTTTTAAAAATATAAATTTAGAGTACCCAATTATTTTTTTTCCAATTAAGGGGCAATTTAGCTTGGCCAATTCACTTGCCCTACACATTTGGGTTGTGGGGGTGAGACCCACGCAAATACGGGGAGAATGGGCTAGCAAACAAATCCCCTAGGATATTGAGAGGGACAATCGTGGGATTGGCAATGGTCCAGCTGTAATCTGCATTCTTATTTTCCCAAAGAGTGCCTCGCCTGGGAGCAACATTAACAATTGTCTTCAACAGTCTAAAGTCTCCTGCCAATGTGCCGTCAATACCCTCTGGTGAAGAATGGCCACTGGTGAGAGTACTGGAGACTTTTTTTTCCCAATTTTCCTAAATAAATTTAGAGTACCCAATTATTTTTTCCAATTAAGGGCCAATTTGAAAATCGCTTATTTGAAGTGGGCTTCAAATGAAGTTACTGTGAAAAGCCCCTAGTCGCCACATTCCGGCGCCTGTTCGGGGAGGCTGGTACGGGAATTTAGCGTGGCCAATCCACCTACTCTGCACATCCTTTGGGCTTGTGGGGGTGAAACCCACGCAGACACGGGGAGAATGTGCAAACTCCTCACGGACAGTGACCCAGGGCCGGGATTCGAACCCGGGTCCTCAGCGCCGTAGGCAGCAATGCTAACCACTGTGCCACCGTGCTTCCCAGAATACTGGAGACTTGGTATTGTGTCCAATATTGTCACCAGCAACTCTAGGAACCCCTGTGGTTACGTGCAGGATGCATCGGGTCTCACCCCGCTCTCTGGTGCTACCCCAGGCCTGGGTAAGATGGCCGCAGGAAGGCAGTCAGTCCAGGCGGACGTGCATCGTCACCGCCTCCCCCAGCCACAGCGTCCTGTCCATCCCGGACCCCAACAAAAGCAGCAAATGCTGCAAGCTGACGATACGACCATAGTGGGCCGGATCTCGAATAACGACGAGTCAGAATAGAGGAGGGAGATAGAGAACCTAGTGGAGTGGTGTAGCGACAACAATCTCTCCCTCAATGCCAGCAAAACTAAAGAGCTGGTCATTGACTTCAGGAAGCAAAGTACTGTACACACCCCTGTCAGCATCAACGGGGCCGAGGTGGAGATGGTTAGCAGTTTCAAATTCCTAGGGGTGCACATCTCCAAAAATCTGTCCTGGTCCACCCACGTCGACGCTACCACCAAGAAAGCACAACAGCGCCTATACTTCCTCAGGAAACTAAGGAAATTCGGCATGTCCACATTAACCCTGACCAACTTTTACAGATGCACCATAGAAAGCATCCTATCTGGCTGCATCACAGCCTGGTATGGCAACTGCTCGGCCCAGGACCGCAAGAAACTTCAGAGAGTCGTGAACACCGCCCAGTCCATCACACGAACCTGCCTCCCATCCACTGACTCCATCTACACCTCCCACTGCCTGGGGAAAGCGGGCAGCATAATCAAAGATCCCTCCCACCCGGCTTACTCACTCTTCCAACTTCTTCCATCGGGCAGGAGATACAGAAGTCTGAGAACACGCACGCACAGACTCAAAAACAGATTCTTCCCCACTGTCACCAGACTCCTAAATGACCCTCTTATGGACGGACCTCATTAACACTACACCCTGTATGCTTCATCCGATGCCGGTGTCTATGTAGTTACATTGTATATGTTGTGTTGCCCTATTATGTATTTTCTTTTATTTCCTTTTCTTCCCATGTACTTAATGATCTGTTGAGCTGCTCGCAGGAAAATACTTTTCACTGTACCTCGGTACACGTGACAATAAACAAATCCCATCCAATCACCCGTCCGATCAGTGGCGAGAGAAACCGAGTTAGGCCTTCCGCTACTTTCAACACTGGGAGGAGAGATGCGATGGGTTTTGAGTCCGTACCCGGTTAGGACGCGATTCGCCGGGCTTCCCCAGCACCTCCCACATCTGTCCTCCGCCCCAAAGAACCTACTCCGCCTCGCCCCCGTCATATGCGCTCTGTGAATGTCAGAAAGGACAAAAGGGAAGGTCAGCGATAGGATGAGGGAGGCAGAAGAGCGAGGGTGATGATGCAGGGGCGTAACTTGGCTACTTTGGTACGGTCGAGCTCAGCTGGCGGGGCAGCGGGCTCGTGATGTGGAGCGAGGCCAGCAGCGTGGGGTTCAGTTGCCGTACCGGCGGAGGTCATTCATGAAGGCTCCCCACCTTCCCTTTTTTTAAAAATATATGTTTATTCAAAGTTTTTCCAACAAAAATTTTCAACCAGTTAAACCCCCCCCGCCCCCGAAACAGAAAAGAAAAAGACAAAAGAGCAGAACAAAACATAAACATATCAAGCAAACATAGTACGGGACTTATACAATGGGTTTCTCCCGCACATATTAACCCTCCCATATGTTTGTACAAATCTACCTGGGAAAAAACCCCTCCCCCACCCGCCCAAATATCCCCCCCTCCCCCTCCCTGGGTTGCTCCTCCTAACGCTCCGCGAGATAGTCAAGGAACGGTTGCCACCGCCTGTAGAACCCCTGCGCAGACCCTCTCAAGGCAAACTTTATCCTCTCCAGCTTGATGAACCCTGCCATGTCATTTATCCAGGCTTCCACACTGGGGGGCTTTGCGTCCTTCCATAATAGCAAGATCCCCCGCCGGGCTACCAGGGACGTAAAGGCCAGAATGCCGGCCTCTTTCGCCTCCTGCACTCCCGGCTCGTCCGCCACCCCAAATAATGCCAGCCCCCAACTGACCTGGACTTTCACCACCTTGGACATAGTCCTCTCGACACCCCTCCAGAACCCATCCAGTGCCGGGCACGACCAAAACATGTGGGCGTGATTCGCCGGGCTTCCCGAGCACCTCCCACATCTGTCCTCCACCCCAAAGAACCTACTCAGCCTCGCCCCTGTCATATGCGCTCTGTGAATGACCTTAAACTGTATCAGGCTGAGCCTGGCACATGAGGAAGAGGAATTGACCCTACTTAGGGCATCGGCCCACAGCCCCTCTTCAATCTCCTCCCCCAACTCCTCCTCCCACTTGCCCTTCAGCTCCTCTACCAAAGCCTCCCCCTCTTCTTTCATCTCCTGGTATATCGCTGAAACCTTGCCCTCTCCGACCCATACACCCGAAATCACCCTGTCCTGAATCCGCTGTGCCGGGAGCGACGGGAATCCCCTCACCTGCCGCCTCACAAACGCCCTCACTTGCGTATACCTGAACACATTTCCCGGGGGTAACCTGAACTTCTCCTCCAGCGCCCCGAGGCTCGCAAACGTCCCGTCTATAAACAGGTCCCCCATCCTTTTGATCCCTGCCCGATGCCAGCTCCGAAACCCCCCATCCATCCTCCCTGGAACGAACCGGTGGTTCTCCCGGATCAGGGACCACACCGAGGCTCCCATCTCACCCCTATGCGTCTCCACTGCCCCTAGATCTTTAGCGTTTCCGCCACTACCGGACTCGTGGTGTACCTTGACGGCGAGAGCGGCAGCGGTGGTCACCAGTTCCCTTTGCAGGACGCCATCTCCAACCTCTTCCATGCCACCCCCTCTCCCTCTATCACCCACTTACGGATCATCGCGAAGGTTGGCTGCCCAATAAAAGCCCTCCAGATTCGGCAGCGCCAGCCCTCCCTGGCCCTACTACGCTCCAGAAACCCCCTCCTTACCCTCGGGGTCTTGTTTGCCTACACACAACCCATGATGCTCCTACCTACCCTCTTAAAAAAGGCCTTGGTAATCATAATGGGAAGGCACTGGAACACAAAGAGAAACCTCGGGAGGACCATCATTTTAATTGACTGTACCCTGCCCGCTAGCGAGAGTGGCAACACATCCCATCTTTTGAAGTCCTCCTCCATCTGCTCCACCAGCCACGTCAAATTAAGTTTGTGCAGTGCCCCCCAGCTCCTAGCTACCTGGATTCCCAAGTATCGAAAGCTCCTATCCGCCCTCCTCAACGGTAGGTCGTCTATCCCTCTTCCCTGGTCCCCCGGATGCACCACAAAGAGCTCACTTTTCCCTACATTGAGCTTGTAGCCCGAGAAGTCCCCAAACTCCCTTAGGATCTGCATGACCTCCACCATCCCATCCACTGGATCCGCCACATACAGCAACAGGTCGTCCGCATCAGCGACACCCGATGTTCCTCTCCCCCTCGGACCACCCCCCTCCATTTCCCCGACTCCCTAACGCCATGGCCAAAGGCTCAATTGCTAATGCAAACATCAGGGGGGACAGGGGGCACCCCTGCCTCGTCCCTCGATACAGCCAAAAATACTCCGTCCTCCGCCGATTCGTAACCACACTCGCCACCGGGGCTCTATATAGGAGCTTAACCCAACTGATAAACCCTCCCCCGAACCCAAACCCCCGCAACACTTCCCAGAGATACTCCCACTCTACTCGGTCAAAGGCCTTCTCCGCGTCCATAGCTGCCACTATCTCCGCCTCTCCCTCCACCGATGGCATCATTATCACGTTTAGGAGCCTCCGCACATTGGTGTTTAGCTGCCTGCCCTTTACAAATCCCGTCTGATCCTCGTGAATCGCTCCCGGGACACAATGCTCAACCCTCGTAGCCAGCACTTTTGCCAGCAGCTTAGCATCCACATTAAGGAGCGAAATCGGTCTATATGACCCACATTGCAGTGGGTCCTTGTCCCGCTTCAGGATCAGAGAAATCAGCGCTCCGGACATTGTCGGGGGCAGGGTCCCCCCCTCCCTTGCCTCATTGAAAGTCCTCACCAGCAACGGGGTTAACAGGTCCGCATACTTCCTGTAAAACGCAACCGGGAACCCATCTGGTCCCGGGGCCTTCCCCGCCTGCGTACTCCCCAGTCCTTTAACCAGCTCTTCCAGCCCAAATGGCACCCCCAAACAAGCCAGCTCCTTCTCCTCCACCCTCAGGAACCTCAGTTGATCAAGAAACCTTTGCATCCCCTCTTCCCCCGCTGGGGGCTGAGATCTGTACAGCTCCTCATAGAAGTCCTTAAATGCCTCATTTACTTTCACCGCAGTCCGCACCGTAGATCCCCTGCCATCCTTGACTCTACCTATCTCCCTCGCTGCCATCCTCTTACGGTGCTGATGTGCCAGCATCCGGCTCGCCTTCTCCCCATACTCGTACGTCGCCCCCTGTGCCTTCCTCCACTGTGCCTCTGCCTTCCCTGTGGTCAACAGGTCGAATTCCGTCTGGAGACTTCACCTCTCTATGAGTAGTCCCTCTTCAGGAGCCTCTGCATATCTCCTGTCCACTCTTAAAATCTCCCCCACTAACCTCTCCCTTTCCCTGCCCTCTCTCTTCTCCCTGTGAGCCCTGATGGAAATTAATCCCCCCCCAAGATCACCACCTTCAGCGCCTCCCGTACCACCCCCACCTGCACCTCCCCGTTGGCGTTGGCCTCCAGGTACCTTTCAATGCACCCCCGCACCCTCCCACACACCACCTCATCCGCCAATAATCCCACATCCAGACGCCACAGCGGGCGTTGGTCCCTCTCCTCTCCTAACTCCAGTTCCACCCAGTCCGGGGCGTGGTCTGAGATGGCTATGGCCGAGTACTCCATTCCCTCCACTTTCGGGATCAGCGCCCTGCTCAAAACAAAAAAATCTATCCGGGAGTAGGCTCTGTGCACATGAGAAAAAAAAGAAAATTCCCTGGCCAGGGGCCTAGCAAATCTCCACGGATCTACTCCCCCCATCTGGTCCATAAACCCCCTAAGCACCTTGGCCGCAGCCGGCCTCTTCCCCGTCCTAGATCTGGAGCGATCTAATGCTGGGTCCAGCACTGTGTTGAAATCCCCCCCCCTGCCTCCAGATCCGGAATCCGCCCCAGCATGCGCTTCATAAATCCAGCATCATCCCAGTTCGGGGCGTAGACGTTCACCAATACCATCCACGTCCCTTGTAGCCTATCGCTCACCATCACGTATCGACCTCCATTATCCACTACAATATTCTTGGCCTCAAACGACGCCCGCTTCCCCACCAGTATTGCCACCCCTCTGTTCTTTGCATCCAGCCCCGAATGGAATACCTGTCCTACCCATCCCTTTCTTAACCTGACCTGATCCGCCACCTTCAGATGCGTCTCCTGAAGCATGACCACGTCTGCCTTCAGTCCCTTCAGGTGCGCGAACACTCAGACCCTCTTAACCGGCCCATTCAGGCCCCTCACATTCCAAGTTATCAGCCGGATTGGGGGGCTTTCCCCCGCCCCCCCCTGCCGACGAGCCATCTCCTTTTCTGGGCCAGTCCCGTGCACCCTCCAGTCCCCCAGACGGGGGACCCCCGTCCCGACCACCTCTTCTGTTTCCAGTTCCCCATCGGCCAATGCAGCAGCAACCCCATTTGCCCCCCCCCCCCCCACTCCCCCCGCTAGACCCATGTCTAGCTCTTTTGCTCCCCCCCATAACGCTCCCGTAAGTCAGCTGACTCCTGCTGACTTTGGCCTCCCCCGCCATCCCATTGACCCCCCCCCCCCGCCCCGGTGTGGGAATCCCCTCCTCCCCAGCAGTCAGTGAGCGCTCCTCCACCCCCCACCCCCCCCCCCCCCGTCTTTCCCTAACGCGGGAAAAAGTCCGCGCTTTCCGAAGCTGGCCCCGCCCCCTCTGGCGCAGCTCCTTTTGCGGCCTTATCCCAAATCCCCCCCCCATCCCCGGGCCTCCCCTCCCTCCAGCACCGACGCCCACATTCGCCATCAGATCTCTTCCCCCGCCCCCATCCATCACCCAACCCGTGGATCATTCCCGACGCGTAGTTAAAACCCTGTATACATCCGTCATCCCCCCCACAACCACAGACCCTCAGTTTGAGTCCCAACTTTTCAGTTTGTATAAAGGCCCAAGCCTCCTCGGGCGTATCGAAGCAGTGGTGTTGATCCTGAAACGTGACCCACAATCGCGCTGGCTGCAGCATTCCGAACCTCGCCCCCTTCCGATGGAGCACCGCCTTGGCCCGATTAAAACCAGCTCTCTTCTTTGCCACCTCCGCACTCCAGTCCTGGTCGATTCGGATCTCCGTGTTCTCCCGCCTGCTGCTCCGCTCCTTCTTGGCCCATCTCAAAACGCACTCTCTGTCCACGAGACGGTGAATCCTCACCACCACCGCCCGTGGTGGCTCGTTGGCCTTGGGTCTCCTCGCCAGGACCCGGGATGAGCCCCATCCAGCTCCCGGGTGGCCGCCCCCTGGGCCTTCTGGGTCTCCACTAACCCCTCGATCGCCGTCAGCGTTGGCGCCAGCACCTCTTCCTTCAGCTCCTCCAAACAGCGCCTGAGAAACTCCTGCTCCTGCACCCATGCCGCTTGCTCTCCGCCCGCCGCCATCTTGTTTTTTCTCCCTCGCACTTTTCGCTGCTCCAAAAACGCTTTTTTGACCGCTCCGCTCCTGGTCCAATCCATCTACTGTGGAGGGGGGGGGACCTTGCTCACCTTCCCACACTAGAGGTTGTCGAAAAAATTGCCGTCGGGGCTCCTCAAGAGAGGCCAAAAGTCCGTTTTAGCGGGAGCCGCCGAATGTGTGTCTTAGCTCCGCATAGCCGCAACCGGACGTTGGCTCCCCACCTTCTCAACCTTGCCCCTCGCCTAGGGTGTGCTGATCCTCGGCTTAAACCCCCACCAGTCCCCTTCAAAGGGGAAAAGCAGCCTGTGGTCACCTGGGACTATGACATTGCTGTGAGTCACGTGTAGGCCAGACCGGGTAAGGATGGCAGATTTCCTTCCCGAAAGGACATGAGTGAACCGGACGGATTTTTAACCGCAATCGCCATCGTCAGACTTCTAATTCCAGATTTTTACTGAATTCAAATTTCACAATCTGCAGTGGTGGGGTTTGAACACAGGACCCCCGAGCGTTACCCTGGGCCTCTGGATCACTAGTCCAGTGACAATCCCACTATGCCACCATCAGGAGATGTAAGGCTTCAATCCGTTTTAGATGAGAAAGAGGCGCCTTGATTGAAACATGTAATAATGATAATCTTTATTAGTGTCACAAGTAGGCGTACATTAACACTACAATGAAGTTACTGTGAAAATCCCCTAGTCGCCACTCTCCGGCGCCTGTTCGGGTACACGGAGGGAGAATTCATAATGTCCAATTCGCCCAACAAGCACGTCTTTCGGGGACTTGTGGGAGGAAACCGGAGCAGCCGGGGGAAACCCGCGCAGACACGGGGGAGAACGTGCAGCCTCCGCGCAGTAACCCAAGCCGGGAATCGAACCCGGGACCCTGCCGTTGTGAAGCAACAGTGCTAACCACTGTGTCGCCGTGCCGCCCATAAGATCCTGAGGGCGTATTGACTGGGGGGATGGGGGAGAGCATGTTTTCCCCTTGTGGGAGAATCTAGAACGACGGGGTCGCTGTTTAAGAATAAGGGGCCACTCATTTAGGATAGAGATTTGATGAGATGATTGTGAATCTTTGGATTGCTCTTCCTCAGAAGGCAAATCTTTGAACCTTTCTTGTGCCTCTCTTCAGGAGCAGGGAGTTAAGATCTTTGTCTTGTTGTACAAGGAAGTGGAGCTTGCCTTGGGCATCAACAGTGAATACAGCAAGAGGACATTGACATCTCTCCATTCGAATATCACGGTACAGATTCCGTTTCCTCAAATTTCAGTCTCCCGGGTCTTTGCTCATCGCCACCCCCGCCTCTCCTCCTGACCCCAACACTATTTATCCATCTGTTTCGCAAAATTAAACCCCAAGTGGGGAGACTCACAGGCTAAGCGTCGCTCAGCTTCATTTTGGATCGTCTCTCTTCAATCTCAGAATCCCTACAGTCCAGAAGGAGGCCATTCGGCCCGTCGGGTCTGCGCCGACCCTCTGAAAAAGCGCCCTGCCTGGGCTCACTTCCCCCGCCCTATCCCCGTAACCCCACCTCACCTTTGGACACGAAAGGGGCGATTTAGCGCGGCCAATCCATCCAACCGGCACGTCTTTCGGGATTTGTGGGAGGAAACCCAGGTCCCTGGCGCCGTGGGGCAGTAGTGCTAACCAGCGTGCTGTTGTGAATCTCTGGCACTCTCTTCCAAGGGAGGGGTAGAAGCAGAGTCTTTGAATATTTTTAAGGCCGAGCTGGATAGATTCTTGATTGGCGAAGGGGTGAAAGGTTATCGGGAGGGGGTCGAGTTTACAATCCGGTCGAGTTTACAATCCGGTCAGTCACGATCGTACCGGTTGGTGGAGGAGGGGCGAGTGGCCTGCTCCTAGTCTGTATGTGCTGGCCCCTCAGGGTTTTTCTAATAAGCCTCACCAGGCCCACGGGGTTACGCTAACCGATCTCCCCATGGGACTTGTAGAATACGAGCTTGCCCCTGCGTTGGCGGAGGGCCACCCAGCTGGGGCTCGTTACCTTGCTGTGTAAAAGCCCTCCCGACCCCTTATCGTGGTCCCAATCGGGGCCTAGTGTGGTGTACGCCGCACTTCGCGGCTGTTTCTCTGACCTCCAATAAACTCCGGTTAACTTTCTCGGGCCTTCTCGACCTTCACGGGGTCGAATACCTCCATTAAACCTCCTATTCTCCGTGGAACACAGTCTCCAATAAGTCCACGTTTCTGAAGTTCCACATCCCTGGGGCCATCCACGTGAACCTTTTCTGCACCCGCTCCAATGCCGTTGCCTCGTCGCCAAAGTGTGACGCCCAGAATTCAACGCGATGCTGAGGCCTAGTTGGGTTTCGTGCAATTTCCCGCTCTTGAGGCCGGGTGGCCGCTCAGAATACATTAATTGATTGGTCTTCTTGTTAATCTGCTCAATCTGGAAGGTTTGGCGCTTCGTAACCTCTTGTCTCCTTTCCCGTTGGCAGGTGATGAGGCACCCCGATCACGTCTCGTCGACGGTGCTGCTCTGGGCCCACCACGAGAAGCTGGCCCTGATCGATCAGGCGGTGGCCTTCCTCGGAGGCCTGGATCTGGCCTACGGGAGGTGGGATGACCAGGAGTACCGCCTCACGGACGTGGGGGTCGCCGAGCAGGCCAATCACGCCTCCGACCTGGTACGAGCGTCTCCCTCGATCCTCTCCGCTTTGTGAATTTTAATCCGTTCGCGGGGTGTGGGCATGGCTGGCAAGGCCAACATTTGATGCCCATCTCTAATTGGCCTTGGGCGGGCAGTTAGTAATCAAGGGTCTGGAGCCACATGTAGGCCAGACCAGGTAAGGACGGCAGATTTCCTTCCCTAAAGGGGACATTAGTAAACTACAAGGAGTTGACTGGAGAAATAGAAGCTATGTAATCTGGTAACCGAGTTCTCTAATAAGTGGGCATAAATTTAAAATTAGCCTCAAGATGCTAAATTAAATGCTCTGTTTGAATGTCAATCTTTGGATAAATATGTCCTTGAAATAGTGCAAGTGGGAATTTTCCCTATCCATCCGGGAAGACGGAAGACCAGGCCTCAGTTAAATGTCTCTGAAAGACGGCACCCCCGACAGTGCGATATTCCCTTCATAGTGGCGCTGGGAATGTTGGCCTAGATTATAGGCTCGAGTGACTGAAAGTGGGGCTTAAAGTCACCTGCTCCTGACACCAACGTTGGGATCCCGGACCAGATCCCAACATTTGTTAGGATCCCGGACCAGATCCCAACACTTGTTAGGATCCCGGACCAGATTCCGACATTTGTTAGGATCCCTGATTAGATCCCGACATTTGTTAGGATCCAGGACCAGATCCCAACATTTGTTAGGATCCCGGACCAGATCCCAACATTTGTTAGGATCCCGGATCAGATCCCGACATTTTTTAGGATCCCGGACCAGATCCCAACATTTCATAGATTAAATGAAATATTAAAAACGCTTATTGTCACAAGTAGGCTTCAAATGAAGTTACTGTGAAAAGCCCCTAGTCGCCACATTCCGGCGCCTGTTCGGGGAGGCTGGTCCGGGAATCGAACCGTCCTGCTGGCCTGCCTTGGTCTGCTTTCAAAGCCAGCGATTTAGCCCAGCGTGCTAAACCAGCCCCAGATAATCATAGAATGTACAGTGCACAAGGAGACCATTCGGCCCATCGAGTCTTGGAAAGGGCACCCTACCCAAGCCCACACCTCCACCCTATCCCCATGACCCTGTAACCCCACCCAACACTAAGGGCAATTCTGGACACTGAGGGCAACTTATCACGGCCAATCCACCCTAACCTGCACATCTTTGGACTGTGGGAGGAAACCGGAGCACCCGGAGGAAACGCAGACACGGGGAGGACGCGCAGACAGTGACCCAGCAGGGAACCTGGGACCCTGGAGCTGTGAAGCAATTGTGCTATCCACATTTGGGTCCACATCTGGTTGGGACGCCGGGCCAGATCCCAACATCTGTCAGGATCCCGGACCAGATCCCGACATTTGTTAGGATACGAATGAGAACGACAAACATTTTTTAAAATATGTAAAACTGTGATAACTCTGACCAATTGGTATCATCGAATCAGAATCACAGAATCGAGTCGGCACTGACAGGTGACTATCACCTGACCTGCCCACCTAATCCCATTCGCCAGCACTCGGTCCATAGCCTTGGATGTTAAGACGTGCCAAGTGCTCATCAAGGTACGCCTCCTCTACCCCCCTCCCATACCTGCCGCCAATTCTAAATATTTTCTTGAGGTATTTGAACATTTTTATAACAGTAACAAAAACAATGACATCAACATGGTAAAATAAACATCCCCCCCCCCCCCCCCAGCCCAATCTTCACGCACCCCAACCGTACAACAACAATCCGCCCGCCCCCCCCTTGGAATACTGCTTCTGCTGACATTTTTAATTTCCCCCGAGACAGTCGACAAACGGCTGACACCTCCGGGTGAACCCCACCATGGACCTCCTTAAGGGGAACTTTATTTTCTCCAGACTGAGAAACCCAACCACGTCACTAACCCAGGTCTCCACACTCGGGGGGGCTTCGAGTCTCTCCACATTCGTAAGATCCGTCTCCGGGCTACCAGGGGGGCAAAGGCCACAAGGTCGGCCTCTTTCGCCCCCTGAACTCCCGGCTCTTCCGACACCCCGAAGATCGCCCCCTCCGGACTCGGCACCACCCGTGTTTTTAGCACCGTGGACATGGCCTTAGCGAAACCCTGTCAAAACCCTCTAAGCTTCGGGCATGCCCAAAACACGTGGACATGATTTGCTGGGCTTCCCGCGCACCTCGCACACCTGCCCTCTACCCCGAAAAAAACTTGCTCATCCGGGCCACCGTCTTGTGTGCCCGGTGGACTCCCTTAAATTCTATCAGGCTAAGCCTGGCGCATGAGGAGGAGGTATCAGCCCTGCTAAGGGCATCCACCCACATCCCGCCTCTATCTCTCCTCCGAGCTCGTCCTCCCACTTGCCCTTAAGCTCCTCCACCGGAGTTTCCTCCACCTGCGAAAGCGCCTGGTAAATATCCGATACCTTCCCCTCTCCCACCCAGGTACTGGAGACTACTCTATCCTGTATCCCCCGTGTCGGCAGCAGCGGAAAGGCCGGCACCTGTTTTCTCAGGAAGTCTCGCACCTGCAAATACCTAAAACCATTCCCTGCTGGCAATTAAAATTTATCCTCCAAAGCTTTCAAGCTGGGGAAGCTCCCGTCTATAAATAGATCCCCATCCTTCCAATTCCTGCCCTCTGCCAACTCCGGAACCCACCATCCAGCCTACCCTGTACCAACCTGTGGTTGTTATAAATCGGGGTCCAAATCGATGCTCCCTCCACTCCCTTATATCTCCTCCATTTCCCCCAGATCCTCAGAGCCGCCACTACCACCGGATTTGTGGAGTATCGGGCCGGCGAGAACAGCAGAGGTGCCGTTACCAATGCTCCCAGACTGGTGTATTTACATGACGCCTCCTCCATCCGCTCCCATGTCGACCCCTCCCCTACTACACACTTCCTAATCATGGCTGTATTAGCCGCCCAGTAGTAATTGCAGAAGTTCAGCAGCGCCAACCCACCCTCCCCCCGACTGCGCTCCAGCAACACTTTCTTCACTCGCGGGGTTTTACCCGCCCACACAAAGCCCAAAATAATCTTATTCACCCGCTTGAAAAAGGCCTTTGGGATGAAGATGGGGAGGCACTGAAAGACGAACAGAAATCTGGGGAGGACCGTCCCCGCCAGTGATAGCGGGAGCATGTCCCATGTCTTAAAGTCCCCTTCCATTTGTTCTACCAACCGGGATAGGTTTAACTTGTGCAGTGCCTCCTATTTCCGGGCCACCTGGATTCCCAGATATTGAATGCTCTTCCCTGCCATTCTAAGCGGCAGCTCTCCCAGTTTCTTCTCCTGCCCTCTTGCCTGGATCGCAAACATCTAGTTTTTCATCATGTTCAATTTATACCCCGTAAAGTTGCCAAATTCCCCCACGATTCGCATTACTTCCCCCATCCCCTCCAACGGGTCCGAAATGTACAAGAGCAGATCATCTACGTAGAGCGAGACCCGGTGCTCCACCCCCCCACCCCCCGAACCAGCCCTTTCCAGTTCCTAGAGACTTTTAACACCATGGCCTATGGCCTGCCGCCAATTCTAATAAAGCAACCCAATACAGTTCAAATGCCACTTATAAATAAAGTTAACACAACAAGTTTACTTGCTTAGCTGTGTAGAGGTGGAGGGAGTTCCTTTCAAGAGCAGATCCAGTACACCTTTGCCTCGTCTAGACACATCTGCTCAACCTAACATCAGTTGGCAAAAAATAGGCTGTTGAACTTAAAATCCTGCAACGGAATACAAAACTACAGACAGACCTGGCTCCTCCCATTAATTGCACCATGTGTATCCCACTACGATCCATGGCCTGCTTAGCTCGGACTAAAAACCACTCCCTCCTAAATGTTCTACACTCCGGGGAATCTCCAGCAATCAAAACAGGATTCCATTAGCTCTTTATCTGTAACCAAGAAAGTGGGTGGAATGGATGATTACCTCACCTTCATGACTCGTTAATTACTGCGTGTACGTATTTTAAACCCGGGGGCAGCACAGTAGCATTGTGGATAGCACAATTGCTTCACACTCCAGGGTCCCAGGTTCGATTCCGGCTTGGGTCACCGTCTGTGCGGAATCTGCACATCCTCCCCATGTGTGCGTGGGTTTCCTCCGGGTGCTCCGGTTTCCTCCCACGGTCCAAAGATGTGCAGGTTAGGTGGATTGGCCATGATAAATTGCCCTTATTGTCAAAATTGCCCTTAGTGTTGGGTGGGGTTACTGGGTTATGGGGATAGGGTGGAGGTGTTAACCTTGGGTAGGGTGCTCTTTCCAAGAGCCGGTGCAGACTCGATGGGCCGAATGGCCTCCTTCTGCACTGTAAATTCTATAATAATCTATAATAATATGACTGCAACAAATATAAAATATAATATATCACAATTTCTACATTCCTCAGGCAGAGAGTGTCATGTGAGAGTACCTTTAAGGAATGGGTGTTTATCAGTGATGTCAGAGTGTGGGTGGAGCTGGGCTGTCTGTCAGCTTTTTACTTTTGTTTTAGGCTGTTTGCTGCAGGGTGTGTTTTAGTTTCGTTTTCAGAGCTGGATTGCTGCAGTCACAGCCAGAAGGGGTATTAATCTCTCTCTCTCTAATCTAAAGACTGTAAATCGATCCTTTGGTGAGTCAAAACTAATAACTGCTCTCAGTAGTGACTTTAATCTGATGTGCTTCTGTTTAAAGGTTTTTTTAAAAAGTCTTCTGGATGTTAAAAGGACAGCTTAAGGATTACTTAGTATTCTTTGGGGGTTGTATCTGAATTGATGGTTGCTAAGATGTTCACTGTATGTTTTAAAAAGGTTAACTTGAGTTCATGGAATAAACATTGTTTTGCTTTAAAAAATACTTTTCCATTTCTGCTGTACCACCCCTGTAGAGTGGGCCGTGTGCTCCCCATACCACAATCTAGTAAAAGTTGTGGGTCAGGTGAACTCCATGATACATTTGGGGTTCTCTAAAACCTGGCCCAACTAGAGGAAAGAGCATTACTCACAGAGCTAGGGCTGATACACACACATACACGCGCGCGCACACATACGCACAAAGCAACGTTGACTATTTTGTTTCTCCAGGTGAATAATCACAACGAGGCAGAGCCCCTGGATAAACGTCCAGAGGACGAGGGTGACGGGGCTGAGGAACTGAAGGAGTGCCAATCCCGCTGTCTGCCGAACTCGGCAGACTGCAACGCGGCTGGGCAGTTCTGGCTCGGGAAAGATTATTGCAACTTCATTCAGAAGGACTGGGTGGAGTTGGACAAACCTTTCGAAGGTAAAAAGCCAGCTGCCTATTGGTTAGAATTTGACCTTTCTCCCCCAGCAGTTCGAGGAGAGCCGTAACTTTATCTCTGTGGCATCGGGTGTCTTCAATGGGCAATCCTACTGGCAAGCAGCGGGAAGCCAGTGAGCAGCTGGGAAACCAGAGAATCCCGTTCCCCGTGTTCCAGTCAGTAGTCCCAAAACAATGCATACTGAGACACGGGAGAGAAGTACGTTACGCCCACTGAAGTTTCTTTGAAGTGAACGCACGGATTGTCAGGAAACGAGTAAGGTCACTGAGCACTGCAAGATCCCGCAAAAAAAAGCAGTGAGGCCGTGCATGAGCAGGTTAATTTCAACGTTGTTGTTTGAGACATAAATGTGCGCCAGAGCTCTGGTAATCTTCTGCGAACAGAGGCCAGCAGGTCCTCCACGTCAACCTAACGGGGCCTGAATTTGACGTCTCGCTGGAGAGACGGCACATTCCGGCAGCGCGGCACTCCCTCGGTGATTGCCTTGATCCCAGTCAGCCTGCGTCGCGGCTCTCGGTTCGCTGGGATGAGAATGGGGCTCGGACCCCCCCCCCCTCATCGTCTCCCCGAGCCGGGCAAAGCCGACGTTTGCAACGACAGGCTAAGAGCGAACCAAGGAATTTATTTGCAAAAGAAAGTGATTACGCGGAGCGTGTGCCACTTTACTCCAGTAAACAATCCTTCCTCCTCCCGCCTGCAGATTTCATTGATCGGACCTCAACACCACGTATGCCGTGGCGTGACATAGGCGTGGTCGTCCACGGCGGAGCGGCGCAGGATGTGGCCCGGCACTTTATACAGCGATGGAACTTCACCAAGGTCATTTGCTTTGGCAATGGAAAGGCTAAATATTCGTTGCGTTGACTGTTTTGCGCCCAATGTAACTCCGGGTTGAACTTTTGATTCCACACCCTCTCCATCGCCAAGATGGCTTGCTTCCATTTCTGTAATGTTGCCTCTCTCTTGTGTGTATGCATCCTCATTCATGCCTCTGTTACCTCTCGATTCTAACTATTCTAACTCCCTCGTCGCTGGTCTGCACTTTTAACCCTTCAAATCCTGGGTCTTGCAAGATTCTGTTGTCCATGGCCTAATTCACACACAATTACCCATCATGCTCATGGCGTTTGTGATAGCTCCCACGGTCTTGTCTTCCAACCCCATTGTAACCTCCTCCATCCTATCACACTTGAGATTTCTGCGTCCCTCCATTTCTGGACTCCCATTGCTGGCCAAGCTCTGGAATTCCCTCCTTACCTCCGTTAAGGTGCTCCTTAAAACCTCTTTGACCGGGTGCTCGGGCCGCCTGTCCTTCATGTCTCCTCATGTGGATCAGTGTCAGAGTGGATTTGGAAGCTCTTTGGTGAAGAGCTTCATGCCAGGCTAAGGGTGCTTTATAAATGCAATCAGATTGTGGTTCCGCAGAATCGCTACAGTGCAGAAGGAGGCTGTTACAACCCATACTAGACCTCTGGAATCAGAGCTATTACTCTCCCCGAGAGCCACGTTCAGTCAGAACTCCCCGCTGAGGAGTGGGAGGCCTTGAACTTTGATATAAAAGTTGACCAGGTCCGGGACTCCTCAGACTTGGCTGGGATCTGAAATGTATTGTACATAACATTACTTTGCAATAAAACTAGTTTCCCTTTACCCTCTCACCTCGGACTCATCTATTCTTACTAAAGAGGCCATTTGGCCCATCGGGTCTGCGCCAGCCCTCTGAAAGGGCGTCCGACCTAGGCCCATTCCCCAATCCCCGTGACCCCACCTAACCTGCACATCTTTGGACTGTGGGAGGAAACCGGAGCACCCGGAGGAAAACCACGCAGACACGGGGAGAGCGTGCAGACTCCGCACAGACAGTGACCCAAGCCGGGAATTGAACCCAGGTGCTGGGAGGCAGCAGTGCTAACCACCATGCTGACCTGATCTGTCATTGAACTCCATCTACGGACCTCGAATCCCCATCGCTCTACACAGAAACTGAACTGGACCCAACCCACATTAATACTGTGGCTACCAGGGCAGGTCAGAGGCTGGGAATCCTGCGGAGAGCAACTCACATCCTGACCCCCCCCCCCACCTCCCCCAAAGCCTGTCCACCATCTACAAGGCACAGGTCAGGAGTGTGATGGGAGACTCCCCACTTGCCTGGATGAGCGCAGCTCCAACAACACTCAAGAAGCTCGACGCCATCCAGGACAAAGCAGCCCCGCTTGATTGCTCCCCTTCCTCAAACATTCACTCCCTCCCCCACCGACGCACAGTGGCAGCCGTGTGTACCGTCTACAAGATGCACGGCAGCAACTCACCAAGGTTCCTTAGACAACACCTTCCAAACCCACCCCCTCTACCACCTAGAAGGACAAGAGCAGCAGATACCTGGGAACCCCACCGCCTGGAGGTTCCCCTCCGAGTCACTCCCCACCCAGACTGGGAAATATATCGGCCGTTCCTTCACTGTCGCCGGGGCAACACGCTGGAACTCCCTCCCTAACAGCACAATGGGTGTACCTACATCTCAGGGACTGCAGCGGCTCAAGAAGGGCAGCGGCTTCTCGAGGGGCAGTTAGGGACGGACAATAAAAGCTGGGCCTGGGGCCAGCGACGCTCCATGAAAGGATATTAAAAACGTAACTTTATCAAATCTCTTCTCGGCCTTCTCCGCTCCGAGGAAACAACCTTCGTGCCCCAGACCAGCCAATTACCTGTGATTCCCTCAACCACTGGACTAATTTTCCCAAATCTTTGCTGTCCGTTCTTGCAAAGCTCCGTGAACCTGCTGAAGCCCAAAATGTATCGAACGGAAAGTTGGAAATGTTGTAACGCAGGATATTATTATTGATTTTCAGACTGTGAAGCCCAAGTACAGACCCTCGTGCTTCCCCTACCTGTTGCCAAAATCTCACACCACTGCCGATCGTCTTCCATTCGTCATTCCCGGCTCTGTCGCCGCGGACGTCCAGGTGAGTAACCAAGACCGGAAGCTTCCGCGCAGCTCAGCTGCTGCTCCTGTTTGTATATTGCCGAGAGGCGGGACGAGCTTTTCTGTCCTGCACGCCGCAGGGCTAAGGCACGAATGGCAAGGTTCCAAACTCTCGCCGCAATCTATACTGCGGGGGGGGGGGGGGCAGATCGACTCTGATTGGCTGGAGCGTTGCCATGAGAAGGCAGTGGGGGGACTGTGGGCGCCAGGATAATTCGAAGCGACGGCCAATGGCCCACAAGCACAGTTTCACGTGCGGCCACCATCTTTAACATAGTAAAATAGGAGCAGGAGGGAGGCCATTCGGCCCTTCGAGCCTGCTCTGCCATTCATTATGATCATGGCTGATCATCCAACTCAATAGCCTAAATCCGCTTTCCCCTAGCCTTCGATCCCCTTCGCCCAAGTGCTGAGTCTAGATGCTTCATGAAAACACACCATTTTGGCCTCAAACGACTTCCCGTGGTGACGGATTCACAGGCCGATCACTCTCTGGGTGAAGAAATTTCTCCTTCTCTCGTCCGAAATGGTCTCCCCCGTATCCTCAGACTGTGACCCCTGGTTCTGGACCCCCCCCGCCCACCATCGGGAACATCCTTCCTGCATCGACCCTGTCCAGTCCCCCCACCATCAGGAACATGCCTTCCTGCATCGACCTGTCCAGTCCCCCCCCCACCATCGGGAACATCCTTCCTGCATCGACCCTGTCCAGTCCCCCCCACCATCGGGAACATCCTTCCTGCATCAACCCTGTCCCAGTCTCCCCCACCATCGGGAACATCCTTCCTGCATCGACCCTGTCCAGTCCCCCCCACCACCATCGGGAACATCCTTCCTGCATCGACCCTGTCCAGTCCCCCCCCACCATCGGGAACATCCTTCCTGCATCGACCCCGTTCCAGTCTCCCCCCCCCATCATCGGGAACATCCTTCCTGCATCGACCCTGTCCAGTCCCCCCCCCCCCACCATCGGGAACATCCTTCCTGCATCGACCCTGTCCAGCCCCCCCCACCATCGGGAACATCCTTCCTGCATCGACCCTGTCCAGTCCCCCCCACCATCGGGAACATCCTTCCTGAATCGACCCTGTCCAGTCTCCCCCACCATCGGGAACATCCTTCCTGCATCGACCCTGTCCAGTCCCCCCCCCCCCCCCCCCCCCCACCATCGGGAACATCCTTCCTGCATCGACCCTGTCCAGCCCACCCCCACCATCGGGAACATCCTTCCTGCATCTTACCCTGTCCCCCCCCCACCACCATCGGGAACATCCTTCCTGCATCGACCCTGTCCAGTCCCCCCCCCCCCCCACCATCGGGAACATCCTTCCTGCATCGACCCTGTCCAGCCCCACCCCCCCCCCCCCCCACAATCGGGAACATCCTTCCTGCATTGACCCTGTCCAGTCCCCCCCCCCCCCCCCCCCCACCATCAGGAACATCCTTCCTGCATCGACCCTGTCCAGCCCCCCCCCCCACCATCGGGAACATCCTTCTGCATCGACCCTGTCCAGCCCCCCCCCCCCCCCCACCATCGGGAACATCCTTCCTGCATCGACCCTGTCCAGTCCCCCCCCCACCATCGGGAACATCCTTCCTGCATCGACCCTGTCCAGTCCCCCCCCCACCATCGGGAGCATCCTTCCTGCATCGACCCTGTCCAGCCCCCCCCACCCCCCTACCATCGGAACATCCTTCCTGCATCGACCCTGTCCAGCCCCCCCCAACATCGGGAACATCCTTCCTGCATCTACCCTGTCCAGTACCCCCCCACCATCGGGAACATCCTTCCTGCATCGGCCCTGTCCAGCCCCCCCCACCCCCCCACCATCGGGAACATCCTTCCTGCATCGACCCTGTCCAGTCCTGTTAGAAGTTTATAGGTTTCTATGAGATCCCCCCTCGTTCTCCTGAACTCCAGCGAATACAATCCCAACCGAGTCAATCACTCCTCGTACGTCAGTCCCGCCATCCCTGGAATCAGTCTGGTAAACCTTTGCTGCACTTCCTGTCGAGCAAGAATAATCCTTCCTCAGATAAGGATATTGATTGGGAGCAATGTGCAGCAGTGTGCATATACAGCTATGTGTTACAGGGCCCGGGTTTAGAGAACCCCAAAGTGTTTCATGGAGTTCACCTGACCCACAACTTTTACTAGATGTTGGTTATGGGGAGCACAAGGGCCCACTCTACAGGTGTGATGCAACAGAGAGCTAAAGTACTTTTAAAAAACAATGTTTATTCTATGAATCCAGTTAACACTTTATAAACACACAGTTAACATCTTAACATCTATCAACACAATAATCCCCACAGATACAATATTCTATAAGTAACCCTTCATAACTTTCCTCACAACATCCACAAGTCCAAAGACCCTCTTTACAGAAAGACAGCAGGTTTAATATTCTCTACAGAAACAGGTGTTACTTTGAAATCCTCAAATGATCTGGAGACAGTCTTTAGATTGTAGCGAGGGATCAATGCACTTCTTGCTGTGACTGCAGTTTCTTCAACTCTGAAAACGAAACCAAAACACACACACACACACGAGCTTTTTGCTCAAAGCGAAAGTAAAAGTAGAGGCTCCGCTCCACCCACACACCGACATCACTGCAGCTATTTGAGAAACACCCATTTATTAAAGGTACATCCGCTACAAGCTATTTGGTAAACGTCCATTTTTTAAAGGTACACTCACATGACGCTATGCGCTGGCCCTAGGATTGCAACTATTTTGGTGCCAGCGGCAACAAGGTAACACTTCTCACGACCCCCCCCCCCCCCCCTTGCCAAGTTCCAGCCCCCCTTTTCTTCCAGCCGTGTAAATTGTCCTGAGAGTTTGAATTTTGATATTCTTGTGTTTGTCCTGATAGGTTTGAGATGAAAGGATTCAACCACATGTTTCTCTTTCCAACGATGTTCAAGTTCGGTAACATCGGCTTACGGCTCCTGTTTGTCTAATGCATCTTGACAAATACATGAATAGGATGGGAATAGAGGGATACGGCCCCCCCCCCACCTCCCCCCCCATGTGAGGAGAAATTGATGAATGCCTTTTGATATTTTTCCTTGCAGCTATGATACTGTATCATAGCTGTATCATATCAACCTCAGTATCATAGCTGCAAGGAAAAATATCAAAGGCATTCATCAATTTCTCCTCCACATGGGGGGGAGGTGGAGGGGGGGGGGGCCGTATCCCTCTATTCCCATCCTATTCATGTATTTGTCAAGATGCCCCTTAAATGTCCCTATCGTCCCTGCTTCCACCACCTCCTCCGGCAGCGAGTTCCAGGCACCCACTACCCTCTGCGTAAAAAACTTGCCTCGTCCATCTCCTCTAAACCTTGCCCCTCGCACTTTAAACCTATGCCCCCTAGTAATTGACCCCTCTACCCTGGGGAAAAGCCTCTGACTATCCACTCTGTCTATGCCCCTCATCATTTTGTAGACCTCTATCAGGTCGCCCCTCAACCTCCTTCGTTCCAGTGAGAACAAACCGAGTTTATTCAACCGCTCCTCATAGCTAATGCCCTCCATACCAGGCAACATCCTGGTAAATCTCTTCTGCACCCTCTAAAGTCTCCACATCCTTCTGGTAGTGTGGCGACCAGAATTGAACACTATACGCCAAGTGTGGCCTAACTAGGTTCTATACAGCTGCAACATGACTTGCCAATTTTTACACTCAATGCCCCGGCCAATGAAGGCAAGCATGCCGTGTGCCTTCTTGACTACCTTCTCCACCTGTGTTGCCCCTTTCAGTGACCTGTGGACCTGTACACCTAGATCTCTTTGACTTTCAATACTCTTGAGGGTTCTACCATTCACTGTATATTCCCGACCTGCATTAGACTTTCCAAAATGTATTCCCTCATATTTGTCCGGATTAAACTCCATCTGCCATCTCTCCGCCCAAGTCTCCAAACAATCTAAATCCTGCTGTATCCTCCGACAGTCCTCATCGCTATCCGCAATTCCACAACCTTTGTGTCGTCTGCAAACTTACTAATCAGGTGGTTACATAGCAGGTGACTTCTCCACGAAAATGCAGTCAGTGGAGGATAGTTTGTCTCCACCCCCACTCAGAGGGGCTGGTTTAGCACACTGGGCTAAATAGCTGGCTTGTAATGCAGAACAAGGCCAGCGGCGGCGGGTTCAATTCCCGTACCGGCCTCCCCGAACAGGCGCCGGAATGTGGCAACTAGGGGCTTTTCACAGTAACTTCATTGAAGTTCATTGATGCCTACTTGTGACAATAAGCGATTATTATTAGAATATTATTATTGTAGGAGGTTAGGTGGGTGAATTAATTGAGGCGTTTAAGATTGGAGATTTTTTAAAAAAGAAGAAAGATGTGCGTTTGAATAGTCCGTTTCACCGCTGCCGGACGTCGCGAAGTACTTTGCAGCAAGCGAGTTAGTTTTGAAAGTCGCTGTTGGGAGTTCAGGAAACATGGCAGCTGATCCCTTGAACGGCAACTCTTTGGTATTTTTGCGCGGTTTTTGTTTGGTTTGACGGCTGAATGGTTGGTCAGGGCAGCAGAGGGAACTCACAGTGCCATGGTCCGTTTACACGTGGCAGACAAGGCTGCGACTTGAAGCTATTTTCATCTGGTGTTGGGGGGGTGGGGGCGGGGGGGGGGGGGGGGGGGGGGGGGGGGGGAGAGGGGGACGTTTAAAATTCAAGCCAGGCCGTTCAGGGGGAATGACGGATGCTGCTGCCTCACTGTGCCAGCGACCCGGGTTCAATTCCGGCCCTCGGGTGACTGCGGAGTCTGCACGTTCTCCCCCCCCCGTGTGTGCGTGGGTTTTCCTCCGGGTGCTCCGGTTTCCTCCCACGGTCCAAAGATGTGCGGGTTAGGTGATTGGCCGGGCTAAAGTCCCCCTTAGTGTCCAAAACGTTAGGTGGAGTTCGGGGGGTGGGGGTGGGAGAGTGGGCCTAGGCAGGGTGCTCTTTTCAAAGAGTGGGTACGGATCTGATGGGCCGAATGGTTGGGTAATAGGGTTAAGGATACGAAACCAGATGGACTTCAAGTTGATGATCTAATTGCATGACGGAACAGGCTCGAGAGGCTGAATGGCCTCCTCCTGTTTCATCCACCTCCCCATTTAACGGATCATTCGGATTGGCTCAATGATCACATTTTCCCCTCGCCAAAACAGACAGGACTTAACCCCATTTTTGGGATTGAGAGGCTAGGGAAGAACTCACCGCTTCTGCCGGACTTCAATAGGCCAGAGTCGCTCAGAATGGATGTGGAATAACAATGAACAATATTTTTCCCTCTTCCAGGTCCTCCGATCCGTGGAATGTTGGTCTGCGGGTTCGAGTGAACATTCCATTTACAACGCCTACCTTCACGTGATCCGGGACAGTCAGCATTTTGTGTACATTGAGGTAAAACACCGTTGCCAACAGGAGCTTGATTGGTGCATTGAGGTCTCCGACTGGCGACGCTGGTTATTATGGGTTGGCTGCGCTAAAATTGCCCCCTTAGTGTCCAAAGATGCCCAGGTTAGGTGGGGCTATGGGGATAGGGCAGGGAGGAGTGGGACTGGATAGGGTGCTCTTTCGGAGGGTCGGGGCCCGCTCAATGGGCAAGTGGCCTCCTTTGGCACTGGGGGGATTCTAAAGGGGGCGCAGGGGGCAGAGGGACCTGGGGCATCTGTGCCCAGGTCATTGAGGGTGCAAACACAGGTGGAGAGCTGTTAATAAAGCATTTGGGACAATGGAGCGCAGGAGTGCGGAGGTTACGTTGAACTGGGTAAGATGCCAGGTCCATTGCGTCCAGTTCTGGGCGCCGCACGTTCGCGGAGAATGCTTCCAGGGACTTGAATTACGTGGACAGGTTTGGAGACATTGGGACGGTTTTTCTTTCAGGAGAGACGGTGAGAAGGTCGTCGGTTCGGACCAGCCCATCCCGAACTGTCCTTCAGAAGGTGGTGTTGAGTTGCCTTCCCGAACCCGACTGCAGTCAGGAGCGTGACGGGAATACCCTCCACTCCCCTGGATGGGCGCAGCTCCCAACTACACTCGAGAAGCTCGACACCGCCCGGGACAAGGCGGCACAGTGGTTAGCACGGCTGCCCACGCGCCAGGGACCGGTGTTCAGTTCCCCGCCTCGGGTGGCTGTCTGCCTCGAGTCTGCACGTCCTCCCCCGTGTCTGCGTGGGTTTCCTCCGGGTGCTCCGGTTTCCTCCCACAGTCCAAAGACGCGCAGGTTAGAGTGGGGATGGATTCATAGATTCTACAGTGCAGAAGGAGGCCATTCGGCCATCGAGTCCGCACCGGCTCTTGGAAAGAGCGCCCTACCCAACCACACACCTCCACCCTATCCCCATAACCCAGCAACCCCACCCAACACTGAGGGCAATTTTGGACACGAAGGGCAATTTGGCACGGCCAATCCACCTAACCTGCACGGGGAGGTGGACCTAGGTGGAGACTCAATGGGCCGATTGGCCTCTTTCTGCACTGTAGGAATTCTATGATGGAGCAGCCCCGCTTGATTGGCACCCCATCAACTACCTCAAACACCCACTCCCTCCCCCACCGACGCACAGTGGCAGCCGTGTGTACCGTCTACAAGATACACTGCAGCAACTCACCAAGGTTCCTCAGGCAGCACCTTCCAAACCCACCCCCTCTACCATCTCGAAGGACAAGAGCAGCAGACACACGGACTGTTGTGTTTGATGAAGGCAGCTCACACCACCTGAAGGGCAGTTAGGAATGGACAATAAATGTTGGCCTCACCGGCGAAGCCTGAGTCCTTAGGCCCCAACATAGGATTAGGGAAAGAAGCCTGCGTTTGATGAAGAATTGGGTGGCGGTGCCACGTTGGGCCGGTTTTGAGGGTGGGGTGGCAGGGGGACAGGTGAGGGAATCTCGCCAGCTCTGCACTACTCGGCTGCCCCCCGCTCCCCCAGACTGCTCGGCGGAATCTGTCCGGCCCATTCCTCACCTCCTGCCGTGTGTCTCTCTCTCTCTCTCCTCAGAATCAATTCTTCATCACCTGTTCTGACGAAAGCAGCATCTACAACCAGATCGGAGATGTCATCGTGGAAAGGATTCTCAAAGCACACAGGTGAGGTTTTGACGCGCCCCTCCCTCTCTTTCCCCTCCCCCTCCCCCTGCCCTCTCACGCCTGCCAACAGGGCAGTGTGGCCCTCTGGATGCCTTCACACGAATGCCTGGATGTCATTCCAATACCGAGCATGGGTTCATTGGGGATCAGGACTCACTGACAGGGAAGCTCCAATGTTCCACACGTTAAGAATTGACGTAGACACCAACTTCCAGCTTGGTTGAATCCATCTTGGGCCTGTTCTTGTAGCTCAGGGTTTCGCAAACATATCCAGCCACAGAACCTGGTTAACCTCCCAAAGTGCGGTCAGGACCCCGAGGAAACATCCTCGTTATGGTGAGGTCCTAAACAACAAAATAAAAAGTCTTTTCTCTTTCGGTCATGTTGTGTTGTGCACTCTGGGATAACACAGGCTGCAACCCGATGCAGCTTTGACCAAAAGATACTCCAGACTTTGAAGTAAGTTCAATGTGATTTATTGAACCGTTAGCACAGTTCTCCACGAGTTTGACTCTCCTGCTAATCTTGCTATAGTAACTCAGTCTAACTAACCAGTCTGCTCTAAGCCACGTGGTGGGTGTGATGCCTTCTTATCTGCCCCTGTCCCACTCTCTAAGTGTCGCCTGTGGAAAGAGACAGAGCATGTGTGCCCTGTCCCTTATATCTGGGCTGTGTAATGCCCCCTTATGGTAGTGTCACCTCTGGGTGTCTTGACTGCCCATTGGTTGTGTCCTATTCTATGTGTTCATTAGCTGTATGTCTGCGTGTCATGATGTCTCTGGAGCTCCCTCTAGTGTTTACTTAGTCCGTAGTGTATTTACATGAAACCCCTTGTGTATTTACAGTGATGCACATCACCACAGGTCATAGCACTTTCTCTTAAGAAAAGATTGCCTTTCTAAACCCTCCTCCTTCTCAGCTGTAAATCCTCCAAATGTACCAGTTAACTCCGATCTCGACTCAGCCTCGGTCCCATCCTCTTCCTTTGCAAAGACGGATACAATGTACTCGTTTAATACCTTCTCGCTGTTTCTCCAGCCTCCATTTACAAGTCTCCAGTTTTGATCCCTTACCAGCTCCCCACTCTCACTCTTATTATTTACGCGCTGATGCAAGACCTTGGATTCCCTTTTATGTTACCTGCCAGGTTCTTTTCATGCTCTCTCTTTGCTTTTCTTATTTGTTTTTTTTTCCACTTTCCCCCCCGTCCCTTCTATATTCAGCCTCATTCTCCAATGTATTTTTTTAACCTAACATCTGTTTTACACACACATTTCCCGTTTCATCTTCTCCTCTAGCTCTCTTGCTATCCAGGGCGCTCTGGATTTAATTGTCCTACCTATTTGTCACAGGTCTGAGGGTACGGGGTAGATTTTGTTGCTAACTTTGGTTGGCTCTTAAATGTTGCTCGTTGTGCCTTTACTTAATTTGCTCTGTTTCTATAACCTTTGCTCTCGAGTCGCCAGGTATCTTTATGATACGCCACGAGGTTCAAGTTCAAGTGCTGATCAATAACTCACTACACCAGTTAGTACGTTTCAAATCAAAACACATTTATTATACACAGTCAATCACTGCTCATGCATAAAACTCTACTTACTAGACTATCTCTAACACTAAAAGGCCTATACTTAGCTTTGGAACTGGCCCACCAGGTCAGGGGAACAATGGCCTTTCGTTCGATTCTGAGTCTGCAGGATTCAAAAGCTGGTATGGGACTGGTAGCTAGGAGCGCCTATCTCGTAGCGTGCGTTGACTGGAGACTTACTTGGTTGG
This sequence comes from Scyliorhinus torazame, assembly GCF_047496885.1. NCBI lineage: Eukaryota > Metazoa > Chordata > Chondrichthyes > Carcharhiniformes > Scyliorhinidae > Scyliorhinus > Scyliorhinus torazame. Next base: position 23,949,673 of record NC_092737.1, read on the forward strand.
TGCAGCTACTAGCAGGTCACTGTCAAGGATTGGTTCGAGCTGCTGAGTGACCCTGCAAGAAGGACAAATTGAACTTGGGGACTCTATTTTATAGTCCCCAGGGGCCTCCCGCCCTTCGGGGCGGACCCCGTACCTGGTTCCAAGTGATTGGACTAAGTTCTGATCACTTGGATCGATTTCCCCAATACTGGAGCTGTTCCCTGATCGCTGGGCGGTCCCTAAGTGTCCGTTGGCCTTCCTTTGTCTTGGCTCCTGCTGGCGCCGAGGAGTCTGGCTTGGCCTTGTTTATTTTAAATGTTTCAATTGTACCCGGGGGATCGCTCATTAATATGCAGGTGGCTGTTGGTTTCAGTGCTGTCTGGGTTTCTGTAAGTTCTAATACACAGGAAACTTTGCACCTGCTAGTTTTTCATGGCTTGACTGAATTTCCCTGCATTCTTTGCGGACCTCCATTTTAAGTCGGGAAGTGGCCACCCCAGGTGGCTACAATTTAGGGCGGAGATGAGGAGAAATTTCTTCACCCAGAGAGTGGTGGGCCTGTGGAATTCGTTACCACAGGAAGTCGTGAGGCCAAAACATTGCCTGTTGCCAAGAAGCAGTTCGATATCGCACTTGGGGTGGAGGGATCAAAGGATATGAGGAGGGGAGGCAGAATTAGGCTATTGAGTTGGATGATCCGCCATGATCATCGCCCCCCCCCCCCCCTCCCCGCCCCCAGAACCAGGTCCATCAGGCCTG
>NC_092737.1:23950510-24070693 GCF_047496885.1 Scyliorhinus torazame
TGGACACGTGGGATTTAACACAAAACAATGTTTATTCCATGAACTCAACTTACCTTTTAAATGGACATTGGATCCTTAACACCCCTTATTTCAAAGAGAACCCCGAAAATAATACAACACTAAATAATCCCTCAAAATGTTCCTTCAAACATCCAAAAGGCTTCAAACCTTCAAAACAGTAACACACCAGGTCACAGAATATAGATATTTTCTTTTGGATCGCAGAGATATATCAGCTTGGTTGACTTCAGCTCCAGCACCTTGCTTTTCTTCCTGCAGCTCTCTGGAAACACACAGACACACCCAAGCTGCTTTCTCAAACTGGCTTTCTCCTTTTAAACAGCTCACAGGAAAACAGCCAGGCACTTTTCAGCTGCTCTCTCCCAAAACTGACACTAAAAGACTTCAAAATGGCTCATCTGAAGCCCAGCTCCACCCGCAATCTGACATCACTGCATTTCTTAAAGGAACATTGCTTTAACATCCATTTCTTAAAGGCACGCTCACATGACACTAAGACCAGCTTTCAATTCCATATTCTATTCAGTGAATCTGAAGTCTATCCGCTGCCGTGGCATCGATTTGACCCTATGTCCCCTGGGCCTCTGCATTAGTGGTCCAGCAATATTACCACTAGCTGCCATCTGCCTCTAGTTGGTGATGTGTGCAACTGCTCGCTAATACTCTCCCTGGTTTATTTACAGAATGTGCTATCACATTTGTTTGCTTCTGACCTACTACCCTCTGTCACAGCGGTCTCCCTTTACAAGTGCTCTAGGTACTTAATTAAACAGTGGCCTTCACCATGAACTGTGACTGTCGTAGCCCAATGAGAAGCGGGAGACCGGGAAGGGGGGGGGGAAGGAAGAAGGGGGGTGGAAGGAGGAGGGAGGGGGAGGGAGAGGGGAAAGGATTAAGGGGAGGGGGCGGAGGAGAGGGGAAGAAGGAAGTTGGGGAAGGGGATGGGGAGGGGGTGCAGGGGAAAGGGAGGAGGAGGAGAAGGGGAGGGGTAGAAGGAGACGGTGAGGGGGAGAAGGTGGAGGGTGAGTAGGTGGGGGGTGAAGGGGAGAGGGTGAAGGGGAGGGTGGGTAGGGGAGGGAGAGGGGAGGGTGGGGAGAGGGGAGGGTGGGGAGAGGGGAGGGTGGGAGAGGGGAGGGTGGGGAGAGGGGAGGGTGGGGAGAGGGGAGGGTGGGAGAGGGGAGGGTGGGGAGAGGGGAGGGTGGGGAGAGGAGAGGGTGGGGAGAGGAGAGGGTGGGGAGAGGAGAGGGTGGGGAGAGGAGAGGGTGGGGAGAGGAGAGGGTGGGGAGAGGAGAGGGTGGGGAGAGGAGAGGGTGGGGAGAGGAGAGGGTGGGAGAGGAGAGGGTGGGGAGAGGGGAGGGTGGGGAGAGGGGAGGGTGGGGAGAGGGGAGGGTGGGGAGAGGGGAGGGTGAGGGGAGGGTGGGGAGAGGGGAGGGTGGGGAGAGGGGAGGGTGGGGAGAGGGGAGGGTGGGGAGAGGGGAGGGTGGGGAGAGGGGAGGGTGGGGAGAGGGAGGGTGGGGAGAGGGGAGGGTGGGAGAGGGAGGGTGGGGAGAGGGGAGGGTGGGGAGAGGGGGAGGAGTGTAAGAGAAGGGGAGGGGGAAAAGGAGTGTAAGAGAAGGGGAGGGGGAGAGGGAGTGTAGGAGAAGGGGAGGGGGAGAGGGAGTGCAGGAGAAGGGGGGGAGAGGGAGTGCAGGAGAAGGGGGGGAGAGGGAGTGTAGGAGAAGGGGGGAGAGGGAGTGTAGGAGAAGGGGGGAGAGGGAGTGTAGGAGAAGGGGGGAGAGGGAGTGTAGGAGAAGGGGGGAGAGGGAGTGTAGGAGAAGGGGGGAGAGGGAGTGTAGGAGAAGGGGGGAGAGAGGGAGTGTAGGAGAAGGGGGGGAGAGGGAGTGTAGGAGAAGGGGAGGGCGAGAAGAGCGAGGGAGAGAGAGGTTTAGAAGCTCGTGGTGCATGAGGAAAATATCCTTTTGTCTTGGTGAGCACAAAATGCGATTTTTCGTTTGGCTGACGATGGGAGTTTTCCTGGTGATAAAACGTTGTCATTGGATCGTGCTTGATTTGAGAAGGATGAAAATCGAAACAAGTGCTGGTACCGTACTCCGAATCCTGGCCCTCTGCTTTTTTTATACCTCTGGTTTTCGGGTAGCCAGATTTCTCTCGGGAACTTGGTGTGCGCAGGAGGTCAGGGGGCGGCCCGTGCCTGCTCCTCGAATACTCCTGGCCCTTGAGGGTAAGCAGACCCTCACTTTGTCTCCTTCTCCTTCACAGTGGGGGACGACTGGGTGAATTACATCTCGTTCTGTGGGCTGAGGACACACGCGGAGCTCAACAAACAGCCTGGTCTCGGAGTTAATCTACATCCACAGTAAGATGATGATCGTAGATGACCGACAAGTCATCATAGGTGAGCAGCTGAAGGGTGGTGCATTCTTCACCCCCCCCCCCCCCCCCACCCCCACCCCTCCCCCTCGCATGCCCCCACCTTGAATTGAATGTTTGGAAACTCTAACCACAGAACTGTTGTTGAAGCTTTTCATTTGCCACGCATCAGGACAAATGCAAGAATCCCAAATTTCAAACCATCACGCGCTGTAGGAGAAAAGGTCGCTGAATGGTTGGGAGGCTGTCTCTGATTAGCCGAGACTTTGCCATAGAGAATGCAATAGGGGAACGGTAGGCTCCCCGAGCTTCTACGTAATTCAAAAAAGGCGTGCGAGTCTTGGGCGTATTCCTTTTGTTTGCAGAGAGTCGGTTTCTGTGCCTTCATGGAATCCCTACAGTGCCAGAAGGAGGCCATTCAGCCCATCAAGTCTGCACCGACCCTCTGAAAGAGCACCCGACCTAGGCCCACTCCCCCGCCCTATCCCCACAACCCCAACTCACCTTTAGACATAAAGAGGCAATTGTTGCTTGGCCAATCCAGCTAACCTGCACTTCTTTGAAATGTGGTGGAAACCGGAGCGCCCGGAGGAAACCCACACAGATACGGGAGAAGGTGCAGAAGATTCCGCACAGCCATGGCCGGAATTGAACCCGGGTCCGTGATGCTGTGAGGCAGCAGTGCTAACCACTGTGCCGCCGTGCTGCCGGTATCCGAGTGTCTGTCACTTTCAGCAAGTGTGAATGAGCCAGGATACGGGCCCAACTGATGATCTTAAATTGGTTGTTAGCGTAGGTTAGCGCACTCCGGATTGTTCAGGGGCTTCTAATTCTCCCTTCCTTCCTCCATGACAGCACCCCAGCCAATCGAAAGTGACTTGTCAATCAATCGCCACCCCTTTTCCCCTGGAGTATAAATTGTGGTGATGGTTTGAAATTTGGCATTCTTGCACTTGTCCTGGTGAAAAGCCTTGACGACATGTCTCCCCCTTACAGCAATGTTCAAGTTCGGTTCGGTCGAGGACATGATGGTCTAGCACGCCTGGACTGGGCACCCTTGCTGGGTCGTGGAAATGCCCCCTCCCTCAAAATGCTGTCAATTCCGGGGGTGGGTGGAAGAGATTAAGAGTGGGTGGGTCGATGACCATCTTGACTCCCTTCACCTCGAATTGTCCTTTCCTGCTCCCACCCAGGTTCGGCCAACATCAATGACCGCAGCCTGCTGGGTAAACGGGACAGCGAGATGGCCGTTCTTGTGGAAGACACAGAGATGGAGACGTCTGTCATGGACGGTGAAGAATACCAGGCAGGAAGGTTCGCCCATCGCCTCCGACTTCAATGTTTCAAGTACGTCTGTTAACTCATTTTTCCTTTTAATTCCGTGGCCGTCGCTGGCTGGGCCAGCATTTGTTGCATCTCTAATCGACCCCCCGAGAAGGCGGTGGGTGAGCCGCCATCATGAACCCGCTGCAGTCGCTGGGGTGTAGGTACACCCACTGTGCTATCAGGGAGGGAGTTCATGGATTTTGACCCAGCGACAGCGAAGGAACGGCCGATATATTTCCCAGTCAGGGTGGTGAGCAGCTCCGAGGGGAACTTGCGGCAGGTGGTGTTCCCATCGGGATTCTGCTCCTTGTCTTGGAGCCATAGAATCCCTACAAGTGCAGAGGAGGCCATTCGGCCCATCTGGTCTGCCCCGACCCCCTGAAAGCACATCCAATCCCCGTAAACCAAATCAACCTTTTTTTGGACACGAAGGGGCAATTCATCACGGCCAAGCCACCTGACCTGCAGATCTTTGGACTGTGGGAGGAAACCGGAGCGCCCGGAGTAAACCTTCAGCTGCCACGCCAAGCGAAGCTCTTTACCGGGACGGCAGCGAGCTGAGGACACTGCCCAGGGATTTCGCGCATCTTTCAAACGAGCCCCTGATGTAGAAAAGAGGGGGGGGGGACTTATTTCTGTTTCGTTTAGGGATGCGTTTGAGAGGATTTCATTCGAGGGAGTTTGGGCCAAGGTCGGTAGAAGCATCGGACATTAGCTGAGGGATTGTAGAGGTGGACTGTCCGCGATTGTTTTTGAGTTCAGTTTCCTGGAACGTCGAAGCCGGTCATTTTCTCTCTCTCTCTCGCCCTCTGCAGGATACATCTTGGACTTCACGATGACCAGATGGGAGATGTGGAGGACCCTGTTAGCGATCGGTGTTTTCAGGAGACCTGGAATGCCGTAGCCACCATCAACTCCACCATTTACGACCAGGTGGGTGCAATTCTGAGGCCTTGGCTCTATCTCGCGACCACCGCGTCACAGCAGCCATCTTGAACCAGTGCACCCTGGGAGTTGAACTCCCTGAGAGCACGTGACGCAGAGGGGTGATAGCGCCCACCCGCTGCCCTTGGCCTTTTCGGTGGTAGGGGGCCCAGGTTTCCATTGAATCCCTACAGTGCAGAAGGAGGCCATTTGGCCTATTGGGTCCGCACCGGCTCTTGGAAAGAGCACCCTACTTAAGCCCCACACCTCCACCCTACCCCGTGACCCACCTAACCTTTTTGGACACGAAGGGGCAATTTATCACGGCCAATTCACCTAACCCTTCCCATCTTTGGACTGTGGGAGGAAACCGGAGCACCCGGAGGAAACCCACGCAGACACGGGGAGAACGTGCAGACTCCGCACAGATTGTCGCCCAAGGCAGGAATCGAACCCGGGTCCCAGGCGCTGTGAAGTGGCAATGCGGCTTGACCCCTGTTTGACCCCCAGTGGAACCAAAGAGAAAAGGAAAGGCTTGTCAAAGCCACAGTGCCTTTTCAATGCAAAGGAAATAGCTACCCTGAGGAACAAGTATACCGCTTTGGATACTTGTGGGGGGGGGGGCTTACCAGGGGTAAGCCATGGGGTACGGGCCTCTGGCACGGAGTCTGTCCCTGTTGCACAGAAGGGAAGGGGGGCGAGGAGCAGAGCATTAGTAATTGGGGACTCTATAGTCAGGGGCACAGATAGGAGATTTTGTGGGAGCGTGAGAGACTCACGTTTGGTATGTTGCCTCCCAGGTGCAAGGGTACGTGATGTCTCGGATCGTGTTTTCCGGGTCCTTAGGGGGGAGGGGGAGCAGCCCCAAGTCGGGGTCCACATTGGCACTAACGACAGAGGTAGGAAAGGGGACAAGGATGCCAGGCAGGTTTCAGGGAGCTAGGATGGAAGCTCAGAACGAGAACAAACAGAGTTGTTATCTCTGGGTTGTTGCCCGTGCCACGCGATAGTGAGATGAGGAATAGGGAGAGAGAGCAATTAAACACGTGGTTACAGGGATGGTGCAGGCGGGAGGGATTCAGATTTCTGGATAACTGGGGCCTTTCTGGGGAAGGTGGGACCTCCACAGACAGGATGGTCTACATCTGAACCTGAGGGGCACAAATATCCTGGGGGGAGATTTGTTAGTGCTCCTTGGGGGGGTTTAAACTAATGCAGCAGGGGCATGGGAACCTGGATTGTAGTTTTAGGGTAAGGGAGAATGAGAGTATAGAGGTCAGGAGCACAGATTTGACGTCGCAGGAGGGGGCCAGTGTTCAGGTAGGTGGTTTGAAGTGTGTCTACTTCAATGCCAGGAGTATACGAAACAAGGTAGGGGAACTGGCAGCGTGGGTTGGTACCTGGGACTTCGATGTTGTGGCCATTTCAGAGACATGGATAGAGCAGGGACAGGAATGGATGTTGCAGGTTCCGGGGTTTAGGTGTTTTAGTAAGCTCAGAGAAGGAGGCAAAAGAGGGGGAGGTGTGGCGCTGCTAGTCAAGAGCAGTATTACGGTGGCGGAGAGGATGCTAGATGGGGACTCTTCTTCCGAGGTAGTATGGGCTGAGGTTAGAAACAGGAAAGGAGAGGTCACCCTGTTGGGAGTTTTCTATAGGCCTCCAAATAGTTCTCGGGATGTAGAGGAAAGGATGGCGAGGATGATCCTGGATAAGAGCGAAAGTAACAGGGTAGTTATTATGGGAGACTTTAACTTTCCAAATATTGACTGGAAAAGATATAGTTCGAGTACATTAGATGGGTCGTTTTTTGTACATTGTGTGCAGGAGGGTTTCCTGACACAATATGTTGACAGGCCAACAAGAGGCGAGGCCACGTTGGATTTGGTTTTGGGTAATGAACCAGGCCAGGTGTTGGATTTGGAGGTAGGAGAGCACTTTGGGGACAGTGACCACAATTCGGTGACGTTTACGTTAATGATGGAAAGGGATAAGTATACACCGCAGGGCAAGAGTTATAGCTGGGGGAAGGGCAATTATGATGCCATTAGACGTGACTTGGGGGGGATAAGGTGGAGAAGTAGGCTGCAAGTGTTGGGCACACTGGATAAGTGGAGCTTGTTCAAGGATCAGCTACTGCGTGTTCTTGATAAGTATATACCGGTCAGGCAGGGAGGAAGGCGTCGAGCGAGGGAACCGTGGTTTACCAAGGAAGTGGAATCTCTTGTTAAGAGGAAGAAGGAGGCCTATGTGAAGATGAGGTGTGAAGTTTCAGTTGGGGCGATGGATAGTTACAAGGTAGCGAGGAAGGATCTAAAGAGAGAGCTAAGACGAGCAAGGAGGGGACATGAGAAGTATTTGGCAGGTAGGATCAAGGAAAACCCAAAAGCTTTCTATAGGTATGTCAGGAATAAAAGAATGACTAGGGAAAGAGTAGGACCAGTCAAGGACAGGGATGGGAAGTTGTGTGTGGAGTCTGAAGAGATAGGAGAGATACTAAATGAATATTTTTCATCAGTATTCACTCTGGAAAAAGATAATGTTGTGGAGGAGAATGCTGAGACCCAGGCTATTAGAATAGATGGCATTGAGGTACGTAGGGAAGAGGTGTTGGCAATTCTGGACAGGCTGAAAATAGATAAGTCCCCGGGGCCTGATGGGATTTATCCTAGGATTCTCTGGGAGGCCAGGGAAGAGATTGCTGGACCTTTGGCTTTGATTTTTATGTCATCATTGGCTACAGGAATAGTGCCAGAGGACTGGAGGATAGCAAATGTGGTCCCTTTGTTCAAAAAGGGGAGCAGAGACAACTCTGGCAACTATAGGCCGGTGAGCCTCACGTCTGTAGTGGGTAAAGTCTTGGAGGGGATTATAAGAGACAAGATTTATAATCATCTAGATAGGAATAATATGATCAGGGATAGTCAGCATGGCTTTGTGAAGGGTAGGTCATGCCTCACAAACCTTATCGAGTTCTTTGAGAAGGTGACTGAACAGGTAGACGAGGGTAGAGCAGTTGATGTGGTGTATATGGATTTCAGTAAAGCGTTTGATAAGGTTCCCCACGGTAGGCTATTGCAGAAAATACGGAGGCTGGGGATTGAGGGAGATTTAGAGATGTGGATCAGAAATTGGCTAGCTGAAAGAAAACAGAGGGTGGTGGTTGATGGGAAATGTTCAGAATGGAGTTCAGTTACAAGTGGCATACCACAAGGATCTGTTCTGGGGCCGTTGCTGTTTGTCATTTTTATCAATGACCTAGAGGAAGGCGCAGAAGGGTGGGTGAGTAAATTTGCAGACGATACTAAAGTCGGTGGTGTTGTCGACAGTGTGGAAGGATGTAGCAGGTTACAGAGGGATATAGATAAGCTGCAGAGCTGGGCTGAGAGGTGGCAAATGGAGTTTAATGTAGAGAAGTGTGAGGTGATTCACTTTGGAAGGAATAACAGGAATGCGGAATATTTGGCTAATGGTAAAGTTCTTGGAAGTGTGGATGAGCAGAGGGATCTAGGTGTCCATGTACATAGATCCCTGAAAGTTGCCACCCAGGTTGATAGGGTTGTGAAGAAGGCCTATGGAGTGTTGGCCTTTATTGGTAGAGGGATTGAGTTCCGGAGTCATGAGGTCATGTTGCAGCTGTACAAAACTCTGGTACGGCCGCATTTGGAGTATTGCGTACAGTTCTGGTCACCGCATTATAGGAAGGACGTGGAGTCTTTGGAGCGGGTGCAGAGGAGATTTACCAGGATGTTGCCTGGTATGGAGGGAAAATCTTATGAGGAAAGGCTGATGGACTTGAGGTTGTTTTCGTTGGAGAGAAGAAGGTTAAGAGGAGACTTAATAGAGGCATACAAAATGATCAGGGGGTTAGATAGGGTGGACAGTGAGAGCCTTCTCCCGCGTATGGAAATGGCTGGCATGAGGGGACATAGCTTTAAACTGAGGGGTAATAGATATAGGACAAACTGAGGGGTAATAGATATAGGACAGAGGTCAGAGGTAGGTTCTTTACGCAAAGAGTAGTGAGGCCGTGGAATGCCCTACCTGCTACAGTAGTGAACTCGCCAACATTGAGGGCATTTAAAAGTTTATTGGATAAGCATATGGATGATAATGGCATAGTGTAGGTTAGATGGCTTTTGTTTCGGTGCAACATCGTGGGCCGAAGGGCCTGTACTGCGCTGTATCGTTCTATGTTCTCTGTTCTATACGTTCTAACCCACATTAAACCTCTGGGGAGCAGATGCGCCCAGGGAAATGGATTCAAAAACGGGTTTCGGGAATGCTCCCGCAGAAGTGTGAGGGAAGGAATTTGGGTGGGGCCTTTTGAGAGGGAGGCGAGGATGGACAACAATTGCTGGAGAAGAGGAGGCGGCCAGGAGGGTTAAAGGTCACACAGTGACAGGCAGGATGGGAGGAGGGGACTGAGGGGAGGCCGTGGAATGGGTTGTTCCCGTGACGATGGCCTATAAAAGCTGGGCAAAGTTCCTAGTTTTGACGGGTAGGGATTAGGGAAGCCCCTCTGGATTACAGACCAATGGCTTGTTCACGCGTCCTGTCCGAAAGTGGCACTTTGTGAAGGGAAGCGGCTGTGACCCTGAGTGTTTTTACAATGACGACTTTGGGTTTCCCATTGCTGGAAGCTCTTTCGTAAACTCCGTCTTCGTGATTGCTGGAATTGTTTTGTCAAACCTCCTGACGGGATTTCCTCGTTTTCCTTCCCCCCACCCTCCTCAGGTATTCAAGCCTCTTCCCTCGAACTCTGCTCCGAGCCTGGTTGAATTGCGAGAGTTCGTGGCTGTTCCCGGCCTCGTGACCGAGGATCCCGAGGAAGCCCGGGAGAAGTTGAGGAACGTCCACGGCTTCTTGGTCCAATACCCCCTCTACTTCCTGTGCGAGGAACATCTCCTTCCCCCACTCAACAGTAGAGAAGGGATGGTCCCATTGGAGGTTTGGACTTGACGGGAGCACGACGCACCTCTGCTGGGACCGGCAGCGGGACTCCCCTTCCCAAAGTTCCGTTTGGGGATTTCTCGACCAGTCTTGACTCTCTCTTGCAAAACCTGAACTTCTCGCTCAATGATGTCTATCACGGTCCATTCTGACAGCCAATCATGGGCCAAGAGTTGGCTACTGTCCTGTGGGCCTTGACGACTGATTGGAGGGTCTTCCCCGGTTGGAATGAAGAGATCTTGATTCTGACCCCCTGCCAGCTTCTGATCGCCGTGTTGTGCTTGATGGGGGATTTGAGGCTTTCCTAAGATCCAGGATGCCTGTTCTCTGGAAAACCATCAAAGGACAATCCAACCCTGAAGACCTGGAGATGGGAGATCGATTCTGTTCCCCGTCACCTCAATTTCCGATTTCTTTCCTACCTGTTTTATTTTTCCTCTCTTTTTGTAATGTCATTTTTATAACATGCGTATTTTTTAAAAAAACATTAAACTCTTATTGAATCATACACAGAAGATTGCACAGAGGCACTGGCTCCAGGAATTCCACATCCACCTGGCAACCGTGGGTGCTTCAATTCTTCACTCCGGATCCGGGTGAGGTCTTTTGCAGATAGGAATGTCCACACTATCTCACAGGGCTGATCGGATCCTAAAGCACGCTGTCTTCCATTCATGACAATCACCCTGTGAGGTGGAGGTGCCTTGGAGAGAGCATTACAATCAGCACGAAACACTAATAATTCAGTTCGGAGGGTTCTCCGTCACCCATTCCAGCGTGGGGAAACACAGCACAGCCAGTGTTACATTTGAATCGAGGACGGTTAGTCTTGGTTAGAATGTGATAGAAGATATTAATAAAACAACTGGAATTCATACTGATGTGTATAGTTGCCTCATGTGGCTTTTTTCAGCATCTTATGTAGAGAGAAATTGCTTCGTATACCACCTTTCACACAGTCACAAGAACATGATTAAGCGCGTTAGGGTCAATGATGCACTTATTGAAGTGTAGTCACTGTTCTATAGAAACATGGAAAATAGAATAGAAGAAGGAGGAGGCCATTCGGCCCCTCTAGCCTGCTCCAACATTCATTCTGATCATGGCTGATCATCAAGTTCAATACCCTGATCCCGCCTTCCCCCATATCCCTTTAGCCCCAAGAGCTGTATCGAATTCCTTCTTGAAATTACACAACGTTTTGGCCTCAACTACTTTCCGTGATAGCGAATTCCACAGATTCACCGCTCTCTGGGTGAAGATATTTCTCCTCACCTCAGCCCCTGATTTTGAAAACTCACCACTATTCTTAGAATTCCCCCTATACCGAAAAGGGCCGACATGCTAAATGGTGAACAGGGATTCTCACTCCACGACTCCGATGCAAGCTTCAGTGGGTGCTATTCAGGTCAAACTATATTTTCAAGTTATCCCCTGGTATAACCCATACCTTCACCGAAGATTTCATCTACTTACCACTTAGTAGCATCGATCCTACTTAGCATTGCTAAGTAAGTAAAGTAGACTAATAACCACTGTTTCAGGTTAAAACTTTTAAGTTATTTTATTATTATTTTTTTTTTTTCTCTTTTTAAAAGATGCATTCACTGTCTTTACAGAAAAGTAAAAAGACCTTGCTTCTGGATCCTTCTGGTTGGTTGAAGGAACCTTCAGGCCCAACTTGACAATCAATCTTCTTTAAAGTCTGGTCTTCTTAAGATGTATTCGCTGGTTAGCTCAGTTGCTGTGTCCCATCTTTCCCATGTACTGAGATATGAGGGCTGTCTCTGAGCTGAATCTGCCTACACTTTAAATTCTAGTCTTCCTTAGACGTATTAGCTATTTTAGCTCGGCTGCTATGCCCTGTCCCTTTCCCATGACCGAGCTGACTGTAATCTGTCTCTGCTTCTCCCCTCTTTCTCTCTCTCTCTCTCTCTGAGTTCTGGGTGTTGTTCTGGTTCATACTGCCCTGGTCTCGAGGTTTTTATTTGCTTTCTAACAATTAAGTTTTTATGATGTTATTGTAAAGTAACTCTTATTTTCTTTGATTGTAAAAAGTACCTTTGATCTAAACCTTTTAATCCAACTAAATATTGGTTTTGACATGACTTTATCTCATAGATCTGATTACATGGTGTCCTTTGTGGTGTTCAAAATGCTTTGACTTCAATAGAGGTGTGAATTTTAATTCCTGTCATTTCTATAGTTTTATTTTCCAATTGTGTCCTCAGCTCAATTTTGACTTTGATTTTGGCTTTGAATTAAGTTTCTCGTGGACTGATAAACCTGGTATTAGCAAATTTTCACACCTTGAACTTCATCCTTTCTTTCCCAGCTCCTTACTAAGTTAGTTACTTTCAATGACGGTGTGAGCCATTGTTTTAGGCTTCATTCAAAATCCTGTTTGTCTTGTTTGCTGAGCCTGCTTTATCAGGGCTATCTGCATTTTACAATTCTTCCCTGGCAGCTGCTGTTAACCCTTTGTGGGATCTTTCCCTGTATCCTCTCATGTTTCTCTCAGACCAGATATTGCCAGACTTCCATGTTTCAAATGACACGCCTTTCCATATTTTCAAGAACACCCCTTACCCTCAAACAATGACCCCTAGTTCTGGACTCCCCCCACCATCGGGAACATTCTTTCTGAATCTACCCTGTCTAATCCTGTTAGAATTTCATAAGTTTCTATGAGATCCCCTCTCACTCTTCTTAACTCCAATCAATATAATCCTAACCGATTTAGTCTCTCCTCATATGGCAGTCCCGCATTCCCAGGAATCAGCCGGGTAAACCTTCGCTTCACTCCCTCCATAGCAAGAACATCCTTCCTCAGATAAGGACACCAGAACTGCCCACAATACTCCCGGTGTGGCCTCACCAATGCCCTGTACAACTTCAGTAAAACATCTCTATCCCTGTACTCTAACCCTCTCGCTATGAAGGCCAACATACCATTTGCCTTCCTTCCTGCCTGCTGTACCCGCACGCTTACTTTCAGCGACTGATGCACGAGGACACCGAGATCTCGCTGAGTATCCGCCTCTCTCAATTTAAACCCATTCAAATTATAATCTGCCGTCCTATTTTGGTACCGAAGTGGATAACCTCACATTTATCCCCATTATACTGCATCTGCCCTGCATGCGCCCACTCACTCAGCCTGTCCAAATCCCGCTGAAGCATCTCTGTATCCTCCTCACAGCTCACCCTCCCACCCAACTTTGGAGATAATACATATCGTTCCCTCGTGCAAATCATTAATTTATAATGTGAACAGTTGGGGTCCGAGCACAGATCGCTGCGGTATCCCACTCGTCACTGCCTGACGATCAGAAAAGGACCCATTTATTCAAACCATTTTGCTTCCTGTCTGCTAACCAGTTTTCTATCTATCTCCAGACACTACACGTAATATCATGCACTTTAACATTACATATTCATCTGCCATGTGAGACCTTGTTGAAAGTTACAATGTCAGAAATACCAAATGCTACAATCGGGCATGAAGAGTGAAAAGCATGACATCACTCGGAGGGAAGTGTGTCATGCAATCCACTTTAGTTTCACTTTTACGTGGCAGCAGGGTGCCCGCGCACACAGCCTCGTTGCCACCTGGTGGCGGACATCGCCGGTGGGGGTGGGCCTCCAAACAGGAGTCCTCCCCTTTCCATCGGGGACAAGGGGTAGAAGTTGTCGAACTCGTATAACCGTTGGTTTATTGGCTCCCAAGGTGCGTGCACATTGTGCAGCCTCGTGGGGTCCATGGAGCACGTGTAAGCCAGGCTCCATCCTCTGTTTCGTTTTCTAAAAATTCTGTTACTTTGTGGTTGCTGTTGAGCACCAGGCACCCCCCCCCCCCCCCCCGACCTACGGACACCCGGTGCAGCAGGGAGGAGGGCGGGGAGAGAGGAGGCCCTCCTCCTGCGCCGGGCCGAGCTGGTTCAGTAATAGGTCCAGGCGGAGGGAGCCATCCATTCTGACCATCTGATCCTCTTCCGAGGCTCTGTTAATGCCAGGTATCCCTGGTTAGGAGCGTGCGGGGATCGTTGGTGAGCATGGGCGTGTCCGTCGGCGTGAACCGCGTGCTCTGTGGGCACCGTGGGGGTCTCCCTTCAATCACATTTTGTTTTGAAGTTTCAAACTTCCTCTGAGCTTCTGTTTACCTTGATATGACTCCTATAAAGGGTTTGCCCATTCATTTATCCCTCAATTTGTTGAATTGGTTTATTTGCTCGCCTCATAGAAACATGAAATTCTGCGATTGGTGCCTTCTGACTCTCTGTCCACGTACGTCTGTTCACAGGTATCTAGAATTAATAAATGAACGCGCAACATTTTGAAGTAACTGGGGTGACACAGTGGTTAGCACTGCTGCCTCGCAGCGTCAGGGACCCGGGTTCGATTCCGGCCTCGGGTGACTGTGTGGAGTCTGCATGTTCTCCCCGTGTGTGCGTGGGTTTCCTCCCACAGTCCAGAGATGTGCAGGTTATGAGGATAGGGGAGGGAGTGGGCATAGGTCGAGTGCTCTTTCGTAGGGTTGGTGCAGACTCAATAGGCCGAATGGCCTCCTTCTGCACTGCTGGGATTCTAATGATTAAATAATCACTTATGCACTGACAGTGCGGCACTCCCTCAGTACTGACCCTCTGACAGTGTGGCACTCCCTCAGTACTGATCCTCAGACAGTGCAGCGCTCCCTCAGTACTGACCCTCTGACAGTGCAGCACTCCCTCAGTACTGACCCTCTGACAGTGCGGCACTCCCTCAGTACTGACCCTCTGACAGTGCGGCACTCCCTCAGTACTGACCCTCTGACAGTGCAGCACTCCCTCAGTACTGACCCTCTGACAGTGCAGCACTCCCTCAGTACTGACCCTCTGACAGTGCAGCACTCCCTCAGTGCTGACCCTCTGACAGTGCAGCACTCCCTCAGTACTGACCCTCTGACAGTGCAGCACTCCCTCAGTACTGACCCTCTGACAGTGCGGCACTCCCTCAGTACTGATCCTCAGACAGTGCAGCACTGCCTCAGTACTGACCCGCTGACAGTGCAGCACTCCCTCAGTACTGACCCTCTGACAGTGCAGCACTCCCTCAGTACTGTCCCTCTGACAGTGCAGCACTCCCTCAGTACTGACCCTCTGACAGTGCAGCACTCCCTCAGTGCTGACCCTCTGACAGTGCAGCACTCCCTCAGTACTGACCCTCTGACAGTGCAGCACTCCCTCAGTACTGACCCTCTGACAGTGCAGCACTCCCTCAGTACTGTCCCTCTGACAGTGCAGCACTCCCTCAGTACTGACCCTCTGACAGTGCAGCACTCCCTCAGTACTGACCCTCTGACAGTGCAGCACTCCCTCAGTACTGACCCTCTGACAGTGCAGCACTCCCTCAGTGCTGACCTTCTGACAGTGCAGCACTCCCTCAGTACTGACCCTCTGACAGGGCGGCACTCCCTCAGTACTGACCCTCTGACAGTGCAGCACTCCCTCAGTACTGACCCACTCACAGTGCGGCACTCCTCAGCACTGACCCTCTGACAGGGCTGCACTCCCTCAGTACTGACCCACTCACAGTGCGGCACTCCCTCAGTGCTGACCCTCTGACAGTGCGGCACTCCCTCAGTACTGACCCTCTGACAGTGCAGCACTCCCTCAGTACAGACACTCTGACAGTGCAGCACTCCCTCAGTACTGACCCTCTGACAGTGCAACACACCCTCAGTACTGACCCTCTGACAGTGCGGCACTCCCTCAGTACTGACCCTCTCACAGTGCAACACACCCTCAGTACTGACCCTCTGACAGTGCGGCACTCCCTCAGCCCTGCACCGGGAGTGGCGGCCTCGACTTTTGTGCCGGGCTCTCTGGTGTGGAGCTTGAATCTAGAACCTTCTGACTATGATTTGGCCAAAAATAATACTAATCTTTATTATTGTCACAAGTAGGCTTACATTAACACTACAATGAAGTTACTGTGAAAAGCCCCTAGTACCCGCACTCCGGCACCTGTTCGGGTACACGGAGGGAGAATTTAGAATGTCCAAATTATCTACCAAGCACGTCTTTCGGCGGGGGGACACTTCCGTTGACGTTCGGGGTTTTAACGCCTGGTCCCATGGCAACGGAGGCTGAAAAAGCAGTAAGAAGGCACAGTGAGGAGGAATGTCCAAGTTTGGGGGGAAAACGACCGTGAAAAAGGGGGTGAATGAAAGTCCGCCGGGGAGTGGAAAGGTCAGCGCAGGAACTGTAAGGAAAGCGGAGGCTGGAGCACCGGGGGGGGGGGGGAGGCCGCATCGCTCACAGCAGAATAAATGACCAAAGTGACGGCTGCGGAACGTGGAAAAACAGTTCACAAAGCGCGTGGGTGCGATGGAGGAGGAGGCGGGGGTGGGTATTGAAAGTGGCGGTGGAGGAGGCGGCTGCCCCGGTGAGGGGGGGCGGCGGGATCGAGCGCAGCGGCGGAGGTGCGGGGAGCAAGGTGAGGCGCTGAAGGGAGTGGAAGAGGCATTATCGCAGCACAGCGATCAACTCGCCTCGATGGGGGGGGAGCTGCGGAGGCTGACCGAGACCAACCAGGGTCTGCAAAACGGAGCACCTGGAAAACAGATCCAAGCGGCAGGATCTGAGGATCGTGGGGTCTGCCCGAAGGGGTGGAAGGCCGGAGGCCGACGGAGTGTTTTGCCACGATGTTGGCGAAGCTAATGGGGGAGGGGGACGAACCCTCCCGATATGAACTGGATTGGGCTCATCGGTCGTGGAGGCCTAGGCCAAAGGCGGGTGAGCCGCCAAGGGCAGTGACTCTGTGCTTCCGTAGGTACAGTGTGAAGGAGAAGGTCCTGAGCTGGGCCAAGCAGAAGCGGGTGGTGCAGTGGGCTGGAGCTGGTATACGTGTATACCAGGACTTTACAGTGGAGCTGGCGAGGAGGCGGGCTGCCTTCAACCGGGTGAAGAGGGCACTGTACATTGGCAAGGTGCAGTGGGGCATTGTATATCCAGCGAAGCTGAGGGTGACCTACAAATCCAAGGACTTTTATTTTGGGACTGTGGAAGCGGCGGAGGAGTTTGCGAAGGCAGAAGGGCTCTGGCAGAATTGAGAAATGAGACTGAGAGCGGGTCGTGTACCGATGTAGCCTCACGTAACTGTATTTTGTTCGCTGCATGTTGGTGTCTGTACTAAATGAGTCGACGCTGTATCTATTTGGACTGGGGAAGAGTTGGGACTTTCACTTGCAATGATGGTTCTTTGGGGGCTTGGGTGGGGTATGCTGGGATTGTGCGCTCAAGGGGATTTCTTGCTTTTCCTGGGACCGGGCAAGGGGGAAAGGAGAGCCGGCCAGTGAACGGGAGTGAGGCGGGGGGGGGGGGGGGGGTGCTGCGGTCATCGGAGCCTGGCAGAACGGGTTTCGGTGAGTCTAGCCGGGGTGAAGAGTTGGGGGAAGGAACCGATGCTGGGGGGGGGGGGGGGGGGGGAGAGAGTTTACAAGAGGAAGTGGAGGGGAGGAGTCTGTGTGTGGTTGGGGCGGGGCGGGGCGGGGGGGGGCTACAATTCATGGGTGCCACTCACGGTACTCTTCCGGGGATTGGATGGCGTTGAGTATTAGGGGGTTTGGGGGGGGGGGGGGGGGGGGTGGACTATATATGTCAATGGTGACCATAAGCGATTCCTGATTCCTTTCTCTTTTTTCTTTTTTTTTCCCCTTGTGGTATTATCAGGTATTGCGGTACCTAAGAGGCTGATGACCATTGGTTTAACCTACCATTGGCTGTCGATACGTAGCTCCGCCCTGACAGGCGGGGTATAAGAACCGGTGCTGTCCCAGCAGCCCTCACTTTCTGTTCCGAAGCTGCTGGTGAACAGGTTCTAGTCGATTAAAGCCTTCAGTTACGAAATCACTTTGTCTTGAGTGTAATTGATGGTGCATCATGCCTTTGATTTGGTTTTATTTGATGATTATATTGTCATGCGGGCCGTTGTTTGGGGGTTGGTGGGAGGATGGGTTCGTTGTTGTTGATAAGGGGATTGAAATTGTATTCCTTACCGTTTACTGTTTGCTGGTGGGGTGTAAACATTTAAGAAAATGGAGCGTAAAAATATATATATTTTTTTAAAAGGCACATCTGTCGGGACTTGTGAGAAGAAATCCTTACCTCATTCAGCTTAACCTCTTGTGGTTTTACTTGGAGCAGTTTTCCCGATGGAACTTCACCTTAACTCCCTCGCGAGGTCCACGTTTGGTCACCTACCTTAGCGCACAAAACCCAAACATTTTCTCGCGGGTTCAACCTCTGGCACAAAGTGCCCATAGGGCTTTTAACTCCGCATTATGCGTTGAAAGGCCTCCTGTTGTGGGCTGCCCTCTCGCCCTCTGCTGGCCTCTCTCGGTATCGCTGCTCTCACCCATCCCATCACCTTGCTGACATGCGAGGGTAAGTTCCCAGGATCGGCCAGCGCGCTGGGAAATAACTCTGCAGAATCCCGAGCTGGGCGAAAGAAATAAGGTATGAGCAAAAGATCAGGAAAAATTCCCTTGTGCAAGGTCATTGTCACTTTCTCTGGACGATACAACACAAACTAATATGGATCCTGCCCGTGCGATAGAGAGGGTCCAATCCCAGAGATTGTTCAATATAATCACTTAAAATCCAAACCCCAAGGGCATCCTGATAGAATTCCCATCACAGAAGCAGGCCGTTCAGCCCGCGTTGCTCCACGCTGCAGTCCCTCCTCCCAGCCACGCGCTTCGCCGCGCGGGATCAGAGTAAACTTTGCAACGTTGGCGGGATTGTAACCTGGACAATGACTGGGTTAGCCGAGGGGCTCGGGATGTTCGGGGAGGGGATGGGGAGCGGGGCTGCAGGGTGGGTGGGTGGGGTGGGGTGGGGAGGGGGCGTGCTGGATGCTGGAGGGGGTGGGCCATTGTTGGTGCAGGGTGGGTGGATGGATGCCAGAATTAATTTTTGTGTGTACCTGCTGCCCAGGTGTGTGTACCTACTGCCCAGGTGTGTGTACCTATTGCCCAGGTGTGTGTACCCTA
The DNA here is from genome assembly GCF_047496885.1 of Scyliorhinus torazame. Taxonomy (NCBI): domain Eukaryota; kingdom Metazoa; phylum Chordata; class Chondrichthyes; order Carcharhiniformes; family Scyliorhinidae; genus Scyliorhinus; species Scyliorhinus torazame. Next base: position 23,969,139 of record NC_092737.1, read on the forward strand.
CTGCCCAGGTGTGTGTACCCTACTGCCCAGGTGTGTGTACCCTACTGCCCAGGTGTGTGTACCTATTGCACAGGTGTGTGTACCCTACTGCCCAGGTGTGTGTACCCTACTGCCCAGGTGTGTGTACCCTACTGGCCAGGTGTGTGTACCCTACTGGCCAGGTGTGTGTACCCTGCTGCCCAGGTGTGTGTACCTACTGCCCAGGTGTGTGTACCCTACTGGCCAGGTGTGTGTACCCTACTGCCCAGGTGTGTGTACCCTACTGCCCAGGTGTGTGTACCCTACTGGCCAGGTGTGTGTACCTACTGCCCAGGTGTGTGTACCCTATTGCCCAGGTGTGTGTACGCTATTGCCGAGGTGTGTGTACCTACTGATGCCCTGTTGTGTGTACCTACCAACGCCCTGGTGTGTACCTACTGATGCCCAGGTGTGTGTGCCTACTGATGCCCTGGTGTGTACCTACTGATGCCCTGGTGTGTACCTACTGATGTCCTGGTGGGTACCTACTGATGCCCTGGTGTGTAAATACTGGTGTCCAGGTGTGTGTAGCTACTGATGTCCAAGTGTGTGTACCTACTGGGGCCCAGGTGTGTACCTACTGATGCCCAGGTGTGTGAAGCTACTAATGCCCAGGTGTGTACCTACTGATGCCCTGGTATGTGTACCTACTGATGCCCAGGTGTGTGTACCTACTGATGCCCTGGTGTGTACCTACTGATGCCCTGGTGTGTACCTACTGATGCTCTCGTGTGTATCTACCGATGCCCTGGTGTGTGTACCTACTGATGCCCAGGTCTGTACCTACTGATGCCCTGGTGAGTACCTGCCGATGCCCTGGTGTGTACCTACTGATGTCCAGGTGTGTACCTACTGATGTCCAGGTGTGTACCTACTGATGTCCAGGTGTGTGTAGCTACTGATGCCCTGGTGTGTGTACCTACTGATGCCCAGGTGTGTACCTACTGATGCCCTGGTGTGTACCTACTGATGCCCTGGTCTGTACCTACTGATGCCCAGGTGTGTGAAGCTACAGACGCCCAGGTGTGTACCTACTGATGTCCTGGAGTGTACCTACTGATGCCCTGGTCTGTACCTACTGATGCCCTGGTATGTGTACCTACTGATGCCCTGGTGTGTACCTACTGATGTCCTGGAGTGTACCTACCGATGCCCTGGTGTGTGTAACTACCGATGCCCTGGTGTGTGTACCTACTGATGCCCTGGTGTGTACCTACTGATGCTTTGGTGTGTACCTACTGATGCCCTGGTGTGTACCTACTGATGCTCTGGTGTGTACCTACTGATGTCCTGGTGTGTAACTACCGATGCCCTGGTGTGTGTACCTACTGATGCCCTGGTGTGTACCTACTGATGCCCTGGTGTGTAACTACCGATGCCCTGGTGTGTGTACCTACTGATGCCCTGGTGTGTACCTACTGATGCTTTGGTGTGTACCTACTGATGCCCTGGTGTGTACCTACTGATGCTCTGGTGTGTACCGACTGATGTCCTGGTGTGTAACTACCGATGCCCTGGTGTGTGTACCTACTGATGCCCTGGTGTGTACCTACTGATGCTTTGGTGTGTACCTACTGATGCTTTGGTGTGTACCTACTGATGCCCTGGTGTGTACCTACTGATGCTCTGGTGTGTACCTACTGATGTCCTGGTGTGTAACTTCCGATGCCCTGGTGTGTGTACCTACTGATGCCCTGGTGTGTACCTACTGATGCCCTGGTGTGTAACTACCGATGCCCTGGTGTGTGTACCTACTGATGCCCTGGTGTGTAACTACCGATGCCCTGGTGTGTGTACCTACTGATGCCCTGGTGTGTACCTATTGATGTCCTGGTGTGTACCTACTGATGCTCTGGTGTGTATACTGATGCCCAGGTCTGTACCTACTGATGGCCTGGTGTGTACCTACTGATGCCCTGGTGTGTACCTACTGATGTCCTGGTGTGTAACTACCGATGCCCTGGTGTGTATACTGATGTCCTGGTGTGTACCTACTGATGCCCTGGTGTGTACCTACTGATGTCCTGGTGTGTACCTACTGATGTCCTGGTGTGTACCTACTGATGCCCTGGTGTGTACCTACTGATGTCCTGGTGTGTAACTACCGATGCCCTGGTGTGTGTACCTACTGATGCCCTGGTGTGTACCTATTGATGTCCTGGTGTGTACCTACTGATGCCCTGGTGTGTACCTATTGATGTCGTGGTGTGTACCTACTGATGCCCAGGTCTGTACCTACTGATGGCCTGGTGTGTACCTACTGATGCCCTGGTGTGTACCTACTGATGCCCTGGTCTGTACCTACTGATGGCCTGGTGTGTGTACCTACTGATGCCCTGGTGTGTGTACCTACTGATGCCCTGGTGTGTGTACCTACTGATGCCCTGGTGTGTGTACCTACTGATGCCCTGGTGTGTACCTACTGATGCTCTGGTGTGTACCTACTGATGTCCTGGTGTGTGTACCTACTGATGTCGTGGTGTGTACCTACTGATGTCGTGGTGTGTACCTACTGATGCCCTGTCTGTACCTACTGATGCCCTGATGTGTACCTACTGATGTCCAGGTGTGTACCTACTGATGTCCAGGTCTGTACCTACCGATGCCCTGGTGTGTACCTACTGATGTCCAGGTCTGTACCTACCGATGCCCTGGTGTGTACCTACTGATGCCCAGGTGTGTGTACCTACTGATGCCCAGGTGTGTGTACCTACTGATGCCCTGGTGTGTACCTACTGATGTCCTGGTGTGTGTACCTACTGATGCCCTGGTGTGTACCTACTGATGCTCTGGTGTGTACCTACTGATGTCCAGGTGTGTACCTACAGATGCCCTGGTGTGTACCTACTGATGCTCTGGTGTGTACCTACTGATGTCATGGTGTGTACCTACTGATGCCCTGGTGTGTACCTACTGATGCCCTGGTGTGTACCTCCTGATGCCCTGGTGTGTACCTACAGATGCTCTGGTGTGTACCTACTGATGCCCTGGTGTGTACCTACTGATGCCCTGGTGTGTGTACCTACTGATGCCCTGGTGTGTACCTACTGATGTCCAGGTGTGTACCTACAGATGCTCTGGTGTGTACCTACTGATGCCCTGGTGTGTACCTACTGATGCCCTGGTGTGTACCTACTGATACCCTGGTGTGTAACTACCGATGCCCTCGTGAGTACCTACCGATGCCCTGGTCGGTACTTACTGATGCCCAGGTCTGTACCTACTGATGTCCAGGTGTGTACCTACTGATGTCCAGGTGTGTGTAGCTACTGATGCCCTGGTGTGTGTACCTACTGATGCCCAGGTGTGTACCTACTGATGCCCTGGTGTGTACCTACTGATGCCCTGGTCTGTACCTACTGATGCCCTGGTGTGTGAAGCTACAGATGCCCAGGTGTGTACCTACTGATGCCCTGGTATGTGTACCTACTGATGCCCTGGTGTGTACCTACTGATGTCCTGGAGTGTACCTACCGATGCCCTGGTGTGTGTAACTACCGATGCCCTGGTGTGTGTACCTACTGATGCCCTGGTGTGTACCTACTGATGCTTTGGTGTGTACCTACTGATGCCCTGGTGTGTACCTACTGATGCTCTGGTGTGTACCTACTGATGTCCTGGTGTGTAACTACCGATGCCCTGGTGTGTGTACCTACTGATGCCCTGGTGTGTACCTACTGATGCCCTGGTGTGTAACTACCGATGCCCTGGTGTGTGTACCTACTGATGCCCTGGTGTGTACCTACTGATGCTTTGGTGTGTACCTACTGATGCCCTGGTGTGTACCTACTGATGCTCTGGTGTGTACCTACTGATGTCCTGGTGTGTAACTACCGATGCCCTGGTGTGTGTACCTACTGATGCCCTGGTGTGTACCTACTGATGCTTTGGTGTGTACCTACTGATGCCCTGGTGTGTACCTACTGATGCTCTGGTGTGTACCTACTGATGTCCTGGTGTGTAACTTCCGATGCCCTGGTGTGTGTACCTACTGATGCCCTGGTGTGTACCTACTGATGCCCTGGTGTGTAACTACCGATGCCCTGGTGTGTGTACCTACTGATGCCCTGGTGTGTAACTACCGATGCCCTGGTGTGTGTACCTACTGATGCCCTGGTGTGTACCTATTGATGTCCTGGTGTGTACCTACTGATGCTCTGGTGTGTATACTGATGCCCAGGTCTGTACCTACTGATGGCCTGGTGTGTACCTACTGATGCCCTGGTGTGTACCTACTGATGTCCTGGTGTGTAACTACCGATGCCCTGGTGTGTATACTGATGTCCTGGTGTGTACCTACTGATGCCCTGGTGTGTACCTACTGATGTCCTGGTGTGTACCTACTGATGTCCTGGTGTGTACCTACTGATGCCCTGGTGTGTACCTACTGATGTCCTGGTGTGTAACTACCGATGCCCTGGTGTGTGTACCTACTGATGCCCTGGTGTGTACCTATTGATGTCTTGGTGTGTACCTACTGATGCCCTGGTGTGTACCTATTGATGTCGTGGTGTGTACCTACTGATGCCCAGGTCTGTACCTACTGATGGCCTGGTGTGTACCTACTGATGCCCTGGTGTGTACCTACTGATGCCCAGGTCTGTACCTACTGATGGCCTGGTGTGTGTACCTACTGATGCCCTGGTGTGTGTACCTACTGATGCCCTGGTGTGTGTACCTACTGATGCCCTGGTGTGTGTACCTACTGATGCCCTGGTGTGTACCTACTGATGCTCTGGTGTGTACCTACTGATGTCCTGGTGTGTGTACCTACTGATGTCGTGGTGTGTACCTACTGATGTCGTGGTGTGTACCTACTGATGCCCTGTCTGTACCTACTGATGCCCTGGTGTGTACCTACTGATGTCCAGGTGTGTACCTACTGATGTCCAGGTCTGTACCTACCGATGCCCTGGTGTGTACCTACTGATGTCCAGGTCTGTACCTACCGATGCCCTGGTGTGTACCTACTGATGCCCAGGTGTGTGTACCTACTGATGCCCAGGTGTGTGTACCTACTGATGCCCTGGTGTGTACCTACTGATGTCCTGGTGTGAGTACCTACTGATGCCCTGGTGTGTACCTACTGATGCTCTGGTGTGTACCTACTGATGTCCAGGTGTGTACCTACAGATGCCCTGGTGTGTACCTACTGATGCTCTGGTGTGTACCTACTGATGTCATGGTGTGTACCTACTGATGCCCTGGTGTGTACCTACTGATGCCCTGGTGTGTACCTCCTGATGCCCTGGTGTGTACCTACAGATGCTCTGGTGTGTACCTACTGATGCCCTGGTGTGTACCTACTGATGCCCTGGTGTGTGTACCTACTGATGCCCTGGTGTGTACCTACTGATGTCCAGGTGTGTACCTACAGATGCTCTGGTGTGTACCTACTGATGCCCTGGTGTGTACCTAATGATGCCCTGGTGTGTACCTACTGATACCCTGGTGTGTAACTACCGATGCCCTCGTGAGTACCTACCGATGCCCTGGTCGGTACTTACTGATGCCCAGGTCTGTACCTACTGATGTCCAGGTGTGTACCTACTGATGTCCAGGTGTGTGTAGCTACTGATGCCCTGGTGTGTGTACCTACTGATGCCCAGGTGTGTACCTACTGATGCCCTGGTGTGTACCTACTGATGCCCTGGTCTGTACCTACTGATGCCCTGGTGTGTACCTACTGATGCCCTGGTGTGTGTACCTACTGATGCCCTGGTGTGTACCTACTGATGCTCTGGTGTGTACCTACTGATGTCATGGTGTGTACCTACTGATGCCCTGGTGTGTACCTACTGATGTCCTGGAGTGTACCTACCGATGCCCTGGTGTGTGTAACTACTGATGCCCTGGTGTGTACCTACTGATGCTTTGGTGAGTGTAACTACCGATGCCCTGGTGTGTACCTACTGATGCCCTGGTGTGTAACTACCGATGCCCTGGTGTGTAACTACTGATGTCCAGGTGTGTGTACCTACTGATGTCCAGGTGTGTGTACCTAATGATGTCCAGGTGTGTGTACCTACTGATGCCCTGGTTTGTACCTACTGATGCCCTGCTGTGTGTACCTACTGATGCCCTGGTGTGTACCTACCGATGCCCTGGTGTGTACCTATTGATGTCCTGGTGTGTACCTACTGATGCTCTGGTGTGTATACTGATGCCCAGGTCTGTACCTACTGATGGCCTGGTGTGTACCTACTGATGCCCTGGTGTGTACCTACTGATGCTCTAGTGTGTACCTACTGATGTCCTGGTGTGTACCTACTGATGCCCTGGTGTGTGTACCTACTGATGTCCTGGTGTGTACCTACTGATGTCCTGGTGTGTACCTACTGATGCCCTGGTGTGTACCTACTGATGTCCTGGTGTGTACCTACTGATGTCCTGGTGTGTACCTACTGATGCCCTGGTGTGTACCTACTGATGTCCTGGTGTGTACCTACTGATGGCCTGGTCTGTACCTACTGATGCCCTGGTGTGTACCTACTGATGTCCTGGTGTGTACCTACTGATGTCCTGGTGTGTACCTACTGATGCCCTGGTGTGTGTACCTACTGATGCCCTGGTGTGTACCTACTGATGTCCTGGTGTGTACCTACTGATGGCCTGGTGTGTACCTACTGATGCTCTGGTGTGTACCTACTGATGCCCTGGTGTGTACCTACTGATGCCCTGGTGTGTACCTACTGATGTCCTGGTGTGTACCTACTGATGCCCTGGTGTGTGTACCTACTGATGCCCTGGTGTGTACCTACTGATGTCCTGGTGTGTACCTACTGATGTCCTGGTGTGTACCTACTGATGCCCTGGTGTGCACCTACTGATGTCCTGGTGTGTACCTACTGATGCCCTGGTCTGTACCTACCGATGCCCAGGTGTGTACCTACTGATGCCCTGGTGTACACCTACTGATGCCCTGGTCTGTACCTACTGATGTCCTGGTCTGTACCTACTGATGCCCTGGTGTATACCTACTGATGTCGTGGTGTGTACCTACTGATGTCCTGGTGTGTACCTACTGATGCCCTGGTGTGTGTACCTACTGATGCCCTGGTGTGTACCTACTGATGTCCTGGTGTGTACCTACTGATGTCCTGGTGTGTACCTACTGATGCCCTGGTGTGCACCTACTGATGTCCTGGTGTGTACCTACTGATGCCCTGGTCTGTACCTACCGATGCCCAGGTGTGTACCTACTGATGCCCTGGTGTACACCTACTGATGCCCTGGTCTGTACCTACCGATGCCCAGGTGTGTGTACCTACTGATGCCCTGGTGTATACCTACTGATGTCGTGGTGTGTACCTACTGATGCCCTGGTGTGTACCTACTGATGCCCTGGTGTGTACCTACTGATGCCCTGGTCTGTACCTACTGATGCCCTGGTGTATACCTACTGATGCCCTGGTGTGTACCTACTGATGCTCTGGTGTGTACCTACTGATGTCCTGGTGTGTGTACCTACTGATGCCCAGGTCTGTACCTACTGATGCCCTGGTGTGTACCTACTGATGTCCAGGTCTGTACCTACCGATGCGCTGGTGTGTACCTACTGATGCCCAGGTGTGTGTACCTACTGATGCCCTGGTGTGTGTAACTACCGATGCCCTGGTGTGTAACTACTGATGCCCTTGTGTGTGTACCTACTGATGCCCTTGTGTGTGTACCTACTGATGCCCTGGTGTGTACCTACTGATGCCCTGGTGTGTACCTACTGATGCCCTGGTGTGTGTAACTACCGATGCCCTGGTGTGTAACTACTGATGCCCTGGTGTGTGTAACTACCGATGCCCTGGTGTGTAACTACTGATGCCCTTGTGTGTGTACCTACCGATGCGCTGGTGTGTACCTACTGATGCCCAGGTGTGTGTACCTACTGATGCTCTGGTGTGTGTAACTACCGATGCCCTGGTGTGTGTATCTACTGATGCCCTGGTGTGTACCTACTGATGTCCAGGTGTGTACCTACAGATGCTCTGGTGTATACCTACTGATGCCCAGGTGTGTACCTACTGATGCCCTGGTGTGTACCTACAGATGTCCAGGTGTGTGTACCTCCTGATGCCCTGGTGTGTACCTACAGATGCTCTTGTGTGTACCTACTGATGCCCTGGTGTGTACCTACTGATGCCCTGGTGTGTACCTACTGATACCCTGGTGTGTAACTACCGATGCCCTCGTGAGTACCTACCGATGCCCTGGTCTGTACTTACTGATGCCCAGGTCTGTACCTACTGATGTCCAGGTGTGTGTAGCTACTGATGCCCTGGTGTGTACCTACTGATGCCCTGGTGTGTACCTACTGATGTCCTGGTGTGTACCTACTGATGCCCAGGTGTGTGTACCTACTGATGCCCTGGTGTATACCTACTGATGTCGTGGTGTGTACCTACTGATGCCCTGGTCTGTACCTACTGATGCCCTGGTGTGTACCTACTGATGCCCTGGTGTGTACCTACTGATGCCCTGGTGTGTACCTACTGATGCCCTGGTGTGTACCTACTGATGCCCTGGTGTACACCTACTCATGCCCTGGTGTATACCTACTGATGCCCTGGTGTGTACCTACTGATGTCCTGGTGTGTGTACCTACTGATGCCCAGGTCTGTACCTACTGATGCCCTGGTGTGTACCTACTGATGTCCTGGTGTGTACCTACTGATGTCCTGGTGTGTGTACCTACTGATGCCCAGGTCTGTACCTACTGATGCCCTGGTGTGTACCTACTGATGTCCTGGTGTGTACCTACTGATGTCCTGGTGTGTACCTACCGATGCCCTGGTGTGTACCTACTGATGCCCTGGTGTGTGTAACTACCGATGCCCTGGTGTGTAACTACTGATGCCCTTGTGTGTGTACCTACTGATGCCCTGGTGTGTACCTATTGATGTCCAGGTGTGTACCTACTGATGCTCTGGTGTGTGTAACTACCGATGCCCTGGTGTGTGTACCTACTGATGCCCTGGTGTGTACCTACTGATGCTCTGGTGTGTACCTACTGATGCCCTGGTGTGTACCTACTGATGTCCAGGTGTGTACCTACAGATGCTCTGGTGTGTACCTACTGATGCCCTGATGTGTACCTACTGATGCCCTGGTGTGTACCTACTGATGTCCAGGTGTGTGTACCTCCTGATGCCCTGGTGTGTACCTACAGATGCTCTTGTGTGTACCTACTGATGCCCTGGTGTGTACCTACTGATGCCCTGGTGTGTACCTACTGATACCCTGGTGTGTAACTACCGATGCCCTCGTGAGTACCTACCGATGCCCTGGTCTGTACTTACTGATGCCCAGGTCTGTACCTACTGATGTCCAGGTGTGTGTAGCTACTGATGCCCTGGTGTGTACCTACTGATGCCCTGGTGTGTACCTACTGATGTCCTGGTGTGTACCTACTGATGCCCAGGTGTGTGTACCTACTGATGCCCTGGTGTATACCTACTGATGTCGTGGTGTGTACCTACTGATGCCCTGGTCTGTACCTACTGATGCCCTGGTGTGTACCTACTGATGCCCTGGTGTGTACCTACTGATGCCCTGGTGTGTACCTACTGATGCCCTGGTGTGTACCTACTGATGCCCTGGTGTACACCTACTCATGCCCTGGTGTATACCTACTGATGCCCTGGTGTGTACCTACTGATGTCCTGGTGTGTGTACCTACTGATGCCCAGGTCTGTACCTACTGATGCCCTGGTGTGTACCTACTGATGTCCTGGTGTGTACCTACTGATGTCCTGGTGTGTGTACCTACTGATGCCCAGGTCTGTACCTACTGATGCCCTGGTGTGTACCTACTGATGTCCTGGTGTGTACCTACTGATGTCCTGGTGTGTACCTACCGATGCCCTGGTGTGTACCTACTGATGCCCTGGTGTGTGTAACTACCGATGCCCTGGTGTGTAACTACTGATGCCCTTGTGTGTGTACCTACTGATGCCCTGGTGTGTACCTATTGATGTCCAGGTGTGTACCTACTGATGCTCTGGTGTGTGTAACTACCGATGCCCTGGTGTGTGTACCTACTGATGCCCTGGTGTGTACCTACTGATGCTCTGGTGTGTACCTACTGATGCCCTGGTGTGTACCTACTGATGTCCAGGTGTGTACCTACAGATGCTCTGGTGTGTACCTACTGATGCCCTGATGTGTACCTACTGATGCCCTGGTGTGTACCTACTGATGTCCAGGTGTGTACCTACAGATGCTCTGGTGTGTACCTACTGATGCCCTGGTGTGTAACTACCGATGCCCTCGTGAGTACCTACTGATGTCCTGGTGTGTACCTACTGATGTCCAGGTCTGTACCTACCGATGCCCTGGTGTGTACCTACTGATGTCCAGGTCTGTACCTACCGATGCCCTGGTGTGTACCTACTGATGCCCAGGTGTGTGTACCTACTGATGCCCTGGTGTGTGTAACTACCGATGCCCTGGTGTGTACCTACTGATGCCCAGGTGTGTGTACCTACTGATGCCCTGGTGTGTGTAACTACCGATGCCCTGGTGTGTAACTACTGATGCCATTGTGTGTGTACCTACTGATGCCCTGGTGTGTACCTACTGATGCTCTGGTGTGTGTAACTACCGATGCCCTGGTGTGTGTATCTACTGATGCCCTGGTGTGTACCTACTGATGTCCAGGTGTGTACCTACAGATGCTCTGGTGTATACCTACTGATGCCCAGGTGTGTACCTACTGATGCCCTGGTGTGTACCTACAGATGTCCAGGTGTGTGTACCTACTGATGTCCTGGTGTGTACCTACAGATGCTCTTGTGTGTACCTACTGATGCCCTGGTGTGTACCTACTGATGCCCTGGTGTGTACCTACTGATACCCTGGTGTGTAACTACCGATGCCCTCGTGAGTACCTACCGATGCCCTGGTCTGTACTTACTGATGCCCAGGTCTGTACCTACTGATGTCCAGGTGTGTGTAGCTACTGATGCCCTGGTGTGTACCTACTGATGCCCTGGTGTGTACCTACTGATGCCCAGGTGTGTGTACCTACTGATGCCCTGGTGTATACCTACTGATGTCGTGGTGTGTACCTACTGATGTCCAGGTGTGTGTAGCTACTGATGCCCTGGTGTGTGTACCTACTGATGCCCAGGTGTGTACCTACTGATGCCCTGGTGTGTACCTACTGATGCCCTGGTGTGTACCTACTGATGCCCAGGTGTGTGTACCTACTGATGCCCTGGTGTATACCTACTGATGTCGTGGTGTGTACCTACTGATGCCCTGGTCTGTACCTACTGATGCCCTGGTGTGTACCTACTGATGCCCTGGTGTATACCTACTGATGCCCTGGTGTATACCTACTGATGCCCTGGTGTGTACCTACTGATGCCCTGGTGTGTACCTACTGATGCCCTGGTGTGTACCTACTGATGCCCTGGTGTATACCTACTGATGCCCTGGTGTATACCTACTGATGCCCTGGTGTGTACCTACTGATGCCCTGGTGTGTACCTACTGATGCCCTGGTGTACACCTACTGATGCCCTGGTGTATACCTACTGATGCCCTGGTGTGTACCTACTGATGCCCAGGTCTGTACCTACTGATGCCCTGGTGTGTGTACCTACTGATGTCCTGGTGTGTACCTACTGATGCCCTGGTGTGTACCTACTGATGTCCTGGTGTGTACCTACCGATGCCCTGGTGTGTACCTACTGATGCCCAGGTCTGTACCTACTGATGCCCTGGTCTGTACCTACTGATGTCCTGGTGTGTACCGACTGATGTCCTGGAGTGTACCTACTGATGTCCTGGTGTGTGTACCTACTGATGCCCAGGTCTGTACCTACTGATGCCCTGGTGTGTACCTACTGATGTCCTGGTGTGTACCTACTGATGTCCTGGTGTGTACCTACTGATGTCCTGGTGTGTACCTACCGATGCCCTGGTGTGTACCTACTGATGCCCTGGTGTGTGTAACTACCGATGCCCTGGTGTGTAACTACTGATGCCCTTGTGTGTGTACCTACTGATGCCCTGGTGTGTACCTACTGATGCTCTGGTGTGTGTAACTACCGATGCCCTGGTGTGTGTACCTACTGATGCCCTGGTGTGTACCTACTGATGTCCAGGTGTGTACCTACAGATGCTCTGGTGTGTACCTACTGATGCCCTGGTGTGTACCTACTGATGTCCAGGTGTGTACCTACAGATGCTCTGGTGTGTACCTACTGATGCCCTGGTGTGTACCTACTGATGCCCTGGTGTGTACCTACTGATGTCCAGGTGTGTACCTACAGATGCTCTGGTGTGTACCTACTGATGCCCTGGTGTGTAACTACCGATGCCCTCGTGAGTACCTACCGATGCCCTGGTCTGTAGTTACTGATGCCCAGGTCTGTACCTACTGATGTCCAGGTGTGTACCTACTGATGTCCAGGTGTGTGTAGCTACTGATGCCCTGGTGTGTGTACCCACTGATGCCCAGGTGTGTACCTACTGATGCCCTGGTGTGTACCTACTGATGCCCTGGTGTGTACCTACTGATGCCCAGGTGTGTGTACCTACTGATGCCCTGGTGTGTGTACTTACTGATGCCCAGGTGTGTGTACTTACTGATGCCCAGGTGTGTGTACCTACTGATGCCCAGGTGTGTACCTACTGATGCCTTGGTGTGTACCTACTGATGCCCTGGTGTGTGTACCTACTGATGCCCTGGTGTGTGTACCTACTGATGCCCTGGTGTGTGTACCTACTGATGCCCAGGTGTGTGTACCTACTGGTGCCCAGGTGTGTGTACCTACTGATGTCCAGGTGTGTGTACCTACTGGTGCCCAGCTGTGAGTACCTACTGCCCAGGTGTGTGTAGCCTACTGCCCAGGTGTGTGTACCTACTGCCCAGGTGTGTGTACCTACTGCCCAGGTTTGTGTACCTTCCTGCCCAGGTGTGTGTACCTATAGCCCAGGTGTGTGTACCCTACTGCCCAGGTATGTGTACACTACTGCCCAGGTATGTGTACCCTACTGCCCAGGTGTGTGTACCTACTGCCCAGGTGTGTGTACCCTACTGGCCAGGATTGTGTACCCTACTGGCCAGGTGTGTGTACCTATTGCCCAGGTGTGTGTACCCTACTGCCCAGGTGTGTGTACCCTACTGCCCAGGTGTGTGTACCCTACTGCCCATGTGTGTGTACCCTACTGCCCAGGTGTGTGTACCCTACTGGCCAGGTGTGTGTACCCTACTGGCCAGGTTTGTGTACCCTACTGCCCAGGTGTGTGTACCTATTGCCCAGGTGTGTGTACCCTACTGGCCAGGTGTGTGTACCCTACTGGCCAGGTGTGTGTACCCTACTGCCGAGGTGTGTGTGTACCTACTGCCCAGGTGGGTGTACCTACTGCCCAGGTGTGTGTACCCTAATGCCCAGGTGTGTGCACCCTATTGCCGAGGTGTGTGTACCCTACTGGCCAGGTGTGTGTACCCTACTGCCGAGGTGTGTACATATTGCCCAGGTGTGTGTACCCTACTGGCCAGGTGTGTGTACCCTACTGGCCAGGTGTGTGTACCCTACTGCCGAGGTGTGTGTGTACCTACTGCCCAGGTGTGTGTACCCTATTGCCCAGTTGTGTGTACCCTATTGCCGAGGTGTGTGTACCTACTGATGCCCTGTTGTGTGTACCTACCAACGCCCTGGTGTGTACCTACTGATGCCCAGGTGTGTGTGCCTACTGATGCCCTGGTGTGTACCTACTGATGCCCTGGTGTGTACCTACTGATGTCCTGGTGGGTACCTACTGATGCCCTGGTGTGTGTACCTACTGATGCCCTGGTGTGTAACTACTGATGCCCAGGTGTGTGTAGCTACTGATGTCCAAGTGTGTGTACCTACTGGGGCCCAGGTGTGTACCTACTGATGTCCAGGTGTGTGTAGCTACTGATGTCCAAGTGTGTGTACCTACTGGGGCCCAGGTGTGTACCTACTGGTGCCCAGGTGTGTACCTACTGATGTCCAGGTGTGTACCTACTGATGCCCTGGTGTATGTACCTACTGATGCCCAGGTGTGTGAAGCTACTGATGCCCAGGTGTATGAAGCTACTGATGCCCAGGTGTGTGAAGCTACTGATGCCCAGGTGTATGAAGCTACTGATGCCCAGGTGTGTGTACCTACTGATGCTCTGGTGTGTGTACCTACTGATGCCCTGGTGTGTACCTACTGATGCCCTGGTGTGTGTACCTACTGATGCCCTGGTGTGTACCTACTGATGCCCTGGTGTGTACCTACTGATGCTCTGGTGTGTACCTACTGATGCTCTGGTGTGTACCTACTGATGTCCTGGTGTGTGTACCTACTGATGTCGTGGTGTGTACCTACTGATGCCCTGGTCTGTACCTACTGATGCCCTGGTGTGTACCTACAGATGCCCTGGTGTATACCTACTGATGCCCTGGTGTGTACCTACTGATGCCCTGGTGTGTACCTACTGATGCCCTGGTGTGTACCTACTGATGCCCTGGTGTGTACCTACTGATGTCCTGGTGTGTGTACCTACTGATGCCCAGGTCTGTACCTACTGATGCCCTGGTGTGTACCTACTGATGTCCTGGTGTGTACCTACTGATGTCCAGGTCTGTACCTACCGATGCCCTGGTGTGTACCTACTGATGTCCAGGTCTGTACCTACCGATGCTCTGGTGTGTACCTACTGATGCCCAGGTGTGTGTACCTACTGATGCCCTGGTGTGTACCTACTGATGTCCTGGTGTGTGTACCTACTGATGCCCTGGTGTGTACCTACTGATGCTCTGGTGTGTACCTACTGATGTCCAGGTGTGTACCTACAGATGCTCTGGTGTGTACCTACTGATGCCCTGGTGTGTACCTACTGATGCCCTGGTGTGTACCTACAGATGCTCTGTTGTGTACCTACTGATGCACTGGTGTGTACCTACTGATGCCCTGGTGTGTGTACCTACTGATGCCCTGGTGTGTACCTACTGATGTCCAGGTGTGTACCTACAGATGCTCGGGTGTGTACCTACTGATGCTCTGGTGTGTACCTACAGATGCTCTGGTGTGTACCTACTGATGCCCAGGTCTGTACCTACTGATGGCCTGGTGTGTACCTACTGATGCCCTGGTGTGTACCTACTGATGCCCAGGTCTGTACCTACTGATGGCCTGGTGTGTACCTACTGATGCCCTGGTGTGTGTACCTACTGATGCCCTGGTGTGTACCTACAGATGCTCTGGTGTGTACCTAATGATGTCCTGGTGTGTGTACCTACTGATGTCGTGGTGTGTACCTACTGATGTCGTGGTGTGTACCTACTGATGCCCTGTCTGTACCTACTGATGCCCTGGTGTGTACCTACTGATGTCCAGGTGTGTACCTACTGATGTCCAGGTCTGTACCTACCGATGCCCTGGTGTGTACCTACTGATGTCCAAGTCTGTACCTACCGATGCCCTGGTGTGTACCTACTGATGCCCAGGTGTGTGTACCTACTGATGCCCTGGTGTGTACCTACTGATGTCCTGGTGTGTACCTACAGATGCCCTGGTGTGTACCTACTGATGCTCTGGTGTGTACCTACTGATGTCATGGTGTGTACCTACTGATGCCCTGGTGTGAACCTACTGATGCCCTGGTGTGTACCTCCTGATGCCCTGGTGTGTACCTACAGATGCTCTGGTGTGTACCTACTGATGCCCTGGTGTGTACCTACTGATGCCCTGGTGTGTGTACCTACTGATGCCCTGGTGTGTACCTACTGATGTCCAGGTGTGTACCTACAGATGCTCTGGTGTGTACCTACTGATGCCCTGGTGTGTACCTACTGATGCCCTGGTGTGTACCTACTGATACCCTGGTGTGTAACTACCGATGCCCTCGTGAGTACCTACCGATGCCCTGGTCGGTACTTACTGATGCCCAGGTCTGTACCTACTGATGTCCAGGTGTGTACCTACTGATGTCCAGGTGTGTGTAGCTACTGATGCCCTGGTGTGTGTACCTACTGATGCCCAGGTGTGTACCTACTGATGCCCTGGTGTGTACCTACTGATGCCCTGGTCTGTACCTACTGATGCCCTGGTGTGTACCTACTGATGCCCTGCTGTGTGTACCTACTGATGCCCTGGTGTGTACCTACTGATGCTCTGGTGTGTACCTACTGATGTCATGGTGTGTACCTACTGATGCCCTGGTGTGTACCTACTGATGTCCTGGAGTGTACCTACCGATGCCCTGGTGTGTGTAACTACTGATGCCCTGGTGTGTACCTACTGATGCTTTGGTGAGTGTAACTACCGATGCCCTGGTGTGTACCTACTGATGCCCTGGTGTGTAACTACCGATGCCCTGGTGTGTAACTACTGATGTCCAGGTGTGTGTACCTACTGATGTCCAGGTGTGTGTACCTAATGATGTCCAGGTGTGTGTACCTACTGATGCCCTGGTGTGTACCTACTGATGCCCTGGTGTGTGTACCTACTGATGCCCTGGTGTGTACCTACTGATGCCCTGGTGTGTACCTATTGATGTCCTGGTGTGTACCTACTGATGCTCTGGTGTGTATACTGATGCCCAGGTCTGTACCTACTGATGGCCTGGTGTGTACCTACTGATGCCCTGGTGTGTACCTACTGATGCTCTGGTGTGTACGTACTGATGTCCTGGTGTGTACCTACTGATGCCCTGGTGTGTGTACCTACTGATGTCCTGGTGTGTACCTACTGATGTCCTGGTGTGTACCTACCGATGCCCTGGTGTGTACCTACTGATGTCCTGGTGTGTACCTACTGATGTCCTGGTGTGTACCTACTGATGCCCAGGTGTGTACCTACTGATGCCCTGGTGTGTGTACCTACTGATGCCCTGGTGTGTACCTACTGATGTCCTGGTGTGTACCTACTGATGGCCTGGTGTGTACCTACTGATGCTCTGGTGTGTACCTACTGATGCCCTGGTGTGTACCTACTGATGCCCTGGTGTGTACCTACTGATGTCCTGGTGTGTACCTACTGATGCCCTGGTGTGTGTACCTACTGATGCCCTGGTGTGTTCCTACTGATGTCCTGGTGTGTACCTACTGATGTCCTTGTGTGTACCTACTGATGCCCTGGTGTGCACCTACTGATGTCCTGGTGTGTACCTACTGATGCCCTGGTGTGTACCTACTGATGCCCTGGTATGTACCTACTGATGTCCTGGTGTGTACCTACTGATGTCCTGGTCTGTACCTACCGATGCCCAGGTGTGTGCACCTACTGATGCCCTGGTGTATACCTACTGATGTCGTGGTGTGTACCTACTGATGCCCTGGTGTGTACCTACTGATGCCCTGGTGTGTACCTACTGATGCCCTGGTGTGTACCTACTGATGCCCTGGTGTGTACCTACTGATGCCCTGGTGTGTACCTACTGATGCCCTGGTGTATACCTACTGATGCCCTGGTGTGTACCTACTGATGCCCTGGTGTGTACCTACTGATGCCCTGGTGTGTACCTACTGATGCCCTGGTGTGTACCTACTGATGCCCTGGTGTGTACCTACTGATGCCCTGGTGTATACCTACTGATGCCCTGGTGTGTACCTACTGATGCCCTGGTGTGTACCTACTGATGCCCTGGTGTGTACCTACTGATGCCCTGGTGTGTACCTACTGATGCCCTGGTGTACACCTACTGATGCCCTGGTGTGTACCTACTGATGCCCTGGTCTGTACCTACTGATGCCCTGGTGTGTACCTACTGATGCCCTGGTGTGTACCTACTGATGTCCTGGTGTGTGTACCTACTGATGCCCAGGTCTGTACCTACTGATGCCCTGGTGTGTACCTACTGATGTCCTGGTGTGTACCTACTGATGTCCAGGTCTGTACCTACCGATGCCCTGGTGTGTACCTACTGATGCCCAGGTGTGTGTACCTACTGATGCCCTGGTGTGTGTAACTACCGATGCCCTGGTGTGTACCTACTGATGCCCAGGTGTGTGTACCTACTGATGCCCTGGTGTGTGTAACTACCGATGCCCTGGTGTGTAACTACTGATGCCCTTGTGTGTGTACCGACTGATGCCCTGGTGTGTACCTACTGATGCTCTGGTGTGTGTAACTACCGATGCCCTGGTGTGTGTATCTACTGATGCCCTGGTGTGTACCTACTGATGTCCAGGTGTGTACCTACAGATGCTCTGGTGTATACCTACTGATGCCCAGGTGTGTACCTACTGATGCCCTGGTGTGTACCTACAGATGTCCAGGTGTGTGTACCTACTGATGTCCTGGTGTGTACCTACAGATGCTCTTGTGTGTACCTACTGATGCCCTGGTGTGTACCTACTGATGCCCTGGTGTGTACCTACTAATACCCTGGTGTGTAACTACCGATGCCCTCGTGAGTACCTACCGATGCCCTGGTCTGTACTTACTGATGCCCAGGTCTGTACCTACTGATGTCCAGGTGTGTGTAGCTACTGATGCCCTGGTGTGTACCTACTGATGCCCTGGTGTGTACCTACTGATGCCCAGGTGTGTGTACCTACTGATGCCCTGGTGTATACCTACTGATGTCGTGGTGTGTACCTACTGATGTCCAGGTGTGTGTAGCTACTGATGCCCTGGTGTGTGTACCTACTGATGCCCAGGTGTGTACCTACTGATGCCCTGGTGTGTACCTACTGATGCCCTGGTGTGTACCTACTGATGCCCAGGTGTGTGTACCTACTGATGCCCTGGTGTATACCTACTGATGTCGTGGTGTGTACCTACTGATGCCCTGGTGTGTACCTACTGATGCCCTGGTGTGTACCTACTGATGCCCTGGTGTATACCTACTGATGCCCTGGTGTGTACCTACTGATGCCCTGGTGTGTACCTACTGATGCCCTGGTGTGTACCTACTGATGCTCTGGTGTGTACCTACTGATGTCATGGTGTGTACCTACTGATGCCCTGGTGTGTACCTACTGATGTCCTGGAGTGTACCTACCGATGCCCTGGTGTGTGTAACTACTGATGCCCTGGTGTGTACCTACTGATGCTTTGGTGAGTGTAACTACCGATGCCCTGGTGTGTACCTACTGATGCCCTGGTGTGTAACTACCGATGCCCTGGTGTGTAACTACTGATGTCCAGGTGTGTGTACCTACTGATGTCCAGGTGTGTGTACCTAATGATGTCCAGGTGTGTGTACCTACTGATGCCCTGGTGTGTACCTACTGATGCCCTGGTGTGTGTACCTACTGATGCCCTGGTGTGTACCTACTGATGTCCTGGTGTGTACCTACTGATGCTCTGGTGTGTATACTGATGCCCAGGTCTGTACCTACTGATGGCCTGGTGTGTACCTACTGATGCCCTGGTGTGTACTTACTGATGCTCTGGTGTGTACCTACTGATGTCCTGGTGTGTACCTAATGATGCCCTGGTGTGTGTACCTACTGATGTCCTGGTGTGTACCTACTGATGTCCTGGTGTGTACCTACTGATGTCCTGGTGTGTACCTACTGATGTCCTGGTGTGTACCTACTGATGCCCAGGTGTGTACCTACTGATGCCCTGGTGTGTGTACCTACTGATGCCCTGGTGTGTACCTACTGATGTCCTGGTGTGTACCTACTGATGGCCTGGTGTGTACCTACTGATGCTCTGGTGTGTACCTACTGATGCCCTGGTGTGTACCTACTGATGCCCTGGTGTGTACCTACTGATGTCCTGGTGTGTACCTACTGATGCCCTGGTGTGTGTACCTACTGATGCCCTGGTGTGTACCTACTGATGTCCTGGTGTGTACCTACTGATGTCCTGGTGTGTACCTACTGATGCCCTGGTGTGCACCTACTGATGTCCTGGTGTGTACCTACTGATGCCCTGGTGTGTACCTACTGATGCCCTGGTATGTACCTACTGATGTCCTGGTGTGTACCTACTGATGTCCTGGTCTGTACCTACCGATGCCCAGGTGTGTGTACCTACTGATGCCCTGGTGTATACCTACTGATGTCGTGGTGTGTACCTACTGATGCCCAGGTGTATACCTACTGATGCCCTGGTGTATACCTACTGATGCCCTGGTGTGTACCTACTGATGCCCTGGTGTGTACCTACTGATGCCCTGGTGTACACCTACTGATGCCCTGGTGTGTACCTACTGATGCCCTGGTCTGTACCTACTGATGCCCTGGTGTATACCTACTGATGCCCTGGTGTGTACCTACTGATGCCCTGGTGTGTACCTACTGATGTCCTGGTGTGTGTACCTACTGATGCCCAGGTCTGTACCTACTGATGCCCTGGTGTGTACCTACTGATGTCCTGGTGTGTACCTACTGATGTCCAGGTCTGTACCTACCGATGCCCTGGTGTGTACCTACTGATGTCCAGGTCTGTACCTACCGATGCCCTGGTGTGTACCTACTGATGCCCAGGTGTGTGTACCTACTGATGCCCTGGTGTGTGTAACTACCGATCCCCTGGTGTGTACCTACTGATGCCCAGGTGTGTGTACCTACTGATGCCCTGGTGTGTGTAACTACCGATGCCCTGGTGTGTAACTACTGATGCCCTTGTGTGTGTACCTACTGATGCCCTGGTGTGTACCTACTGATGCTCTGGTGTGTGTAACTACCGATGCCCTGGTGTGTGTATCTACTGATGCCCTGGTGTGTACCTACTGATGTCCAGGTGTGTACCTACAGATGCTCTGGTGTATACCTACTGATGCCCAGGTGTGTACCTACTGATGCCCTGGTGTGTACCTACAGATGTCCAGGTGTGTGTACCTACTGATGTCCTGGTGTGTACCTACAGATGCTCTTGTGTGTACCTACTGATGCCCTGGTGTGTACCTACTGATGCCCTGGTGTGTACCTACTGATACCCTGGTGTGTAACTACCGATGCCCTCGTGAGTACCTACCGATGCCCTGGTCTGTACTTACTGATGCCCAGGTCTGTACCTACTGATGTCCAGGTGTGTGTAGCTACTGATGCCCTGGTGTGTACCTACTGATGCCCTGGTGTGTACCTACTGATGCCCAGGTGTGTGTACCTACTGATGCCCTGGTGTATACCTACTGATGTCGTGGTGTGTACCTACTGATGTCCAGGTGTGTGTAGCTACTGATGCCCTGGTGTGTGTACCTACTGATGCCCAGGTGTGTACCTACTGATGCCCTGGTGTGTACCTACTGATGCCCGGGTGTGTACCTACTGATGCCCAGGTGTGTGTACCTACTGATGCCCTGGTGTATACCTACTGATGTCGTGGTGTGTACCTACTGATGCCCTGGTCTGTACCTACTGATGCCCTGGTGTGTACCTACTGATGCCCTGGTGTATACCTACTGATGCCCTGGTGTGTACCTACTGATGCCCTGGTGTGTACCTACTGATGCCCTGGTGTACACCTACTGATGCCCTGGTGTATACCTACTGATGCCCTGGTGTGTACCTACTGATGTCCTGGTGTGTGTACCTACTGATGCCCAGGTCTGTACCTACTGATGCCCTGGTGTGTACCTACTGATGTCCTGGTGTGTACCTACTGATGTCCTGGTGTGTACCTACTGATGTCCTGGTGTGTACCTACTGATGCCCTGGTGTGTACCTACTGATGCCCTGGTATGTACCTACTGATGTCCTGGTGTGTACCTACTGATGTCCTGGTCTGTACCTACCGATGCCCAGGTGTGTGTACCTACTGATGCCCTGGTGTATACCTACTGATGTCGTGGTGTGTACCTACTGATGCCCTGGTGTATACCTACTGATGCCCTGGTGTATACCTACTGATGCCCTGGTGTGTACCTACTGATGCCCTGGTGTGTACCTACTGATGCCCTGGTGTATACCTACTGATGCCCTGGTGTATACCTACTGATGCCCTGGTGTGTACCTACTGATGCCCTGGTGTGTACCTACTGATGCCCTGGTGTGTACCTACTGATGCCCTGGTGTACACCTACTGATGCCCTGGTGTGTACCTACTGATGCCCTGGTCTGTACCTACTGATGCCCTGGTGTATACCTACTGATGCCCTGGTGTGTACCTACTGATGCCCTGGTGTGTACCTACTGATGTCCTGGTGTGTGTACCTACTGATGTCCTGGTGTGTACCTACTGATGTCCTGGTGTGTACCTACTGATGCCCAGGTCTGTACCTACTGATGCCCTGGTGTGTACCTACTGATGTCCTGGTGTGTACCTACTGATGTCCAGGTCTGTACCTACCGATGCCCTGGTGTGTACCTACTGATGCCCAGGTGTGTGTACCTACTGATGCCCTGGTGTGTGTAACTACCGATCCCCTGGTGTGTACCTACTGATGCCCAGGTGTGTGTACCTACTGATGCCCTGGTGTGTGTAACTACCGATGCCCTGGTGTGTAACTACTGATGCCCTTGTGTGTGTACCTACTGATGCCCTGGTGTGTACCTACTGATGCTCTGGTGTGTGTAACTACCGATGCCCTGGTGTGTGTATCTACTGATGCCCTGGTGTGTACCTACTGATGTCCAGGTGTGTACCTACAGATGCTCTGGTGTATACCTACTGATGCCCAGGTGTGTACCTACTGATGCCCTGGTGTGTACCTACAGATGTCCAGGTGTGTGTACCTACTGATGTCCTGGTGTGTACCTACAGATGCTCTTGTGTGTACCTACTGATGCCCTGGTGTGTACCTACTGATGCCCTGGTGTGTACCTACTGATACCCTGGTGTGTAACTACCGATGCCCTCGTGAGTACCTACCGATGCCCTGGTCTGTACTTACTGATGCCCAGGTCTGTACCTACTGATGTCCAGGTGTGTGTAGCTACTGATGCCCTGGTGTGTACCTACTGATGCCCTGGTGTGTACCTACTGATGCCCAGGTGTGTGTACCTACTGATGCCCTGGTGTATACCTACTGATGTCGTGGTGTGTACCTACTGATGTCCAGGTGTGTGTAGCTACTGATGCCCTGGTGTGTGTACCTACTGATGCCCAGGTGTGTACCTACTGATGCCCTGGTGTGTACCTACTGATGCCCTGGTGTGTACCTACTGATGCCCAGGTGTGTGTACCTACTGATGCCCTGGTGTATACCTACTGATGTCGTGGTGTGTACCTACTGATGCCCTGGTCTGTACCTACTGATGCCCTGGTGTGTACCTACTGATGCCCTGGTGTATACCTACTGATGCCCTGGTGTGTACCTACTGATGCCCTGGTGTGTACCTACTGATGCCCTGGTGTACACCTACTGATGCCCTGGTGTATACCTACTGATGCCCTGGTGTGTACCTACTGATGTCCTGGTGTGTGTACCTACTGATGCCCAGGTCTGTACCTACTGATGCCCTGGTGTGTACCTACTGATGTCCTGGTGTGTACCTACTGATGTCCTGGTGTGTACCTACTGATGTCCTGGTGTGTACCTACTGATGTCCTGGAGTGTACCTACTGATGTCCTGGTGTGTGTACCTACGGATGCCCAGGTCTGTACCTACTGATGCCCTGGTGTGTACCTACTGATGTCCTGGTGTGTACCTACTGATGTCCTGGTGTGTACCTACCGATGTCCTGGTGTATACCTACCGATGCCCTGGTGTGTAACTACTGATGCCCTTGTGTGTGTACCTACTGATGCCCTGGTGTGTACCTACTGATGCCCTTGTGTGTGTACCTACTGATGTCCTGGTGTATACCTACCGATGCCCTGGTGTGTAACTACTGATGCCCTTGTGTGTGTAACTACCGATGCCCTGGTGTGTGTACCTACTGATGCCCTGGTGTGTACCTACTGATGTCCAGGTGTGTACCTACAGATGCTCTGGTGTGTACCTACTGATGCCCTGGTGTGTACCTACTGATGTCCAGGTGTGTACCTACAGATGCTCTGGTGTGTACCTACTGATGCCCTGGTGTGTACCTACTGATGCCCTGGTGTGTACCTACTGATGTCCAGGTGTGTACCTACAGATGCTCTGGTGTGTACCTACTGATGCCCTGGTGTGTAACTACCGATGCCCTCGTGAGTACCTACTGATGTCCTGGTGTGTACCTACTGATGTCCAGGTCTGTACCTACCGATGCCCTGGTGTGTACCTACTGATGTCCAGGTCTGTACCTACCGATGCCCTGGTGTGTACCTACTGATGCCCAGGTGTGTGTACCTACTGATGCCCTGGTGTGTGTAACTACCGATGCCCTGGTGTGTACCTACTGATGCCCAGGTGTGTGTACCTACTGATGCCCTGGTGTGTGTAACTACCGATGCCCTGGTGTGTAACTACTGATGCCCTTGTGTGTGTACCTACTGATGCCCTGGTGTGTACCTACTGATGCTCTGGTGTGTGTAACTACCGATGCCCTGGTGTGTGTATCTACTGATGCCCTGGTGTGTACCTACTGATGTCCAGGTGTGTACCTACAGATGCTCTGGTGTATACCTACTGATGCCCAGGTGTGTACCTACTGATGCCCTGGTGTGTACCTATAGATGTCCAGGTGTGTGTACCTACTGATGTCCTGGTGTGTACCTACAGATGCTCTTGTGTGTACCTACTGATGCCCTGGTGTGTACCTACTGATGCCCTGGTGTGTACCTACTGATACCCTGGTGTGTAACTACCGATGCCCTCGTGAGTACCTAACGATGCCCTGGTCTGTACTTACTGATGCCCAGGTCTGTACCTACTGATGTCCAGGTGTGTGTAGCTACTGATGCCCTGGTGTGTACCTACTGATGCCCTGGTGTGTACCTACTGATGCCCAGGTGTGTGTAGCTACTGATGCCCTGGTGTATACCTACTGATGTCGTGGTGTGTACCTACTGATGTCCAGGTGTGTGTAGCTACTGATGCCCTGGTGTGTGTACCTACTGATGCCCAGGTGTGTACCTACTGATGCCCTGGTGAGTACCTACTGATGCCCTGGTGTGTACCTACTGATGCCCAGGTGTGTGTACCTACTGATGCCCTGGTGTATACCTACTGATGTCGTGGTGTGTATCTACTGATGCCCTGGTCTGTACCTACTGATGCCCTGGTGTGTACCTACTGATGCCCAGGTCTGTACCTACTGATGCCCTGGTGTGTACCTACTGATGTCCTGGTGTGTACCTACTGATGTCCTGGTGTGTACCTACTGATGTCCTGGAGTGTACCTACTGATGTCCTGGTGTGTGTACCTACTGATGCCCAGGTCTGTACCTACTGATGTCCTGGTGTGTACCTTCTGATGTCCTGGTGTGTACCTACTGATGTCCTGGTGTGTACCTACCGATGCCCTGGTGTGTACCTACTGATGCCCTGGTGTGTGTAACTACCGATGCCCTGGTGTGTAACTACTGATGCCCTTGTGTGTGTACCTACTGATGCCCTGGTGTGTACCTACTGATGCTCTGGTGTGTGTAACTACCGATGCCCTGGTGTGTGTACCTACTGATGCCCTGGTGTGTACCTACTGATGTCCAGGTGTGTACCTACAGATGCTCTGGTGTGTACCTACTGATGCCCTGGTGTGTACCTACTGATGTCCAGGTGTGTACCTACAGATGCTCTGGTGTGTACCTACTGATGCCCTGGTGTGTAACTACCGATGCCCTCGTGAGTACCTACCGATGCCCTGGTCTGTAGTTACTGATGCCCAGGTCTGTACCTACTGATGTCCAGGTGTGTACCTACTGATGTCCAGGTGTGTGTAGCTACTGATGCCCTGGTGTGTGTACCCACTGATGCCCAGGTGTGTACCTACTGATGCCCTGGTGTGTACCTACTGATGCCCTGGTGTGTACCTACTGATGCCCAGGTGTGTGTACCTACTGATGCCCTGGTGTGTGTACTTACTGATGCCCAGGTGTGTGTACCTACTGATGCCCAGGTGTGTACCTACTGATGCCTTGGTGTGTACCTACTGATGCCCTGGTGTGTGTACCTACTGATGCCCTGGTGTGTGTACCTACTGATGCCCAGGTGTGTGTACCTACTGATGCCCTGGTGTATACCTACTGATGTCGTGGTGTGTACCTACTGATGTCCAGGTGTGTGTAGCTACTGATGCCCTGGTGTGTGTACCTACTGATGCCCAGGTGTGTACCTACTGATGCCCTGGTGTGTACCTACTGATGCCCTGGTGTGTACCTACTGATGCCCAGGTGTGTGTACCTACTGATGCCCTGGTGTATACCTACTGATGTCGTGGTGTGTACCTACTGATGCCCTGGTCTGTACCTACTGATGCCCTGGTGTGTACCTACTGATGCCCTGGTGTATACCTACTGATGCCCTGGTGTGTACCTACTGATGCCCTGGTGTGTACCTACTGATGCCCTGGTGTACACCTACTGATGCCCTGGTGTATACCTACTGATGCCCTGGTGTGTACCTACTGATGTCCTGATGTGTGTACCTACTGATGCCCAGGTCTGTACCTACTGATGCCCTGGTGTGTACCTACTGATGTCCTGGTGTGTACCTACTGATGTCCTGGTGTGTACCTACTGATGTCCTGGTGTGTACCTCCTGATGTCCTGGAGTGTACCTACTGATGTCCTGGTGTGTGTACCTACGGATGCCCAGGTCTGTACCTACTGATGCCCTGGTGTGTACCTACTGATGTCCTGGTGTGTACCTACTGATGTCCTGGTGTGTACCTACCGATGTCCTGGTGTATACCTACCGATGCCCTGGTGTGTAACTACTGATGCCCTTGTGTGTGTACCTACTGATGCCCTGGTGTGTACCTACTGATGCCCTTGTGTGTGTACCTACTGATGTCCTGGTGTATACCTACCGATGCCCTGGTGTGTAACTACTGATGCCCTTGTGTGTGTAACTACCGATGCCCTGGTCTGTGTACCTACTGATGCCCTGATGTGTACCTACTGATGTCCAGGTGTGTACCTACAGATGCTCTGGTGTGTACCTACTGATGCCCTGGTGTGTACCTACTGATGTCCAGGTGTGTACCTACAGATGCTCTGGTGTGTACCTACTGATGCCCTGGTGTGTACCTACTGATGCCCTGGTGTGTACCTACTGATGTCCAGGTGTGTACCTACAGATGCTCTGGTGTGTACCTACTGATGCCCTGGTGTGTAACTACCGATGCCCTCGTGAGTACCTACTGATGTCCTGGTGTGTACCTACTGATGTCCAGGTCTGTACCTACCGATGCCCTGGTGTGTACCTACTGATGTCCAGGTCTGTACCTACCGATGCCCTGGTGTGTACCTACTGATGCCCAGGTGTGTGTACCTACTGATGCCCTGGTGTGTGTAACTACCGATGCCCTGGTGTGTACCTACTGATGCCCAGGTGTGTGTACCTACTGATGCCCTGGTGTGTGTAACTACCGATGCCCTGGTGTGTAACTACTGATGCCCTTGTGTGTGTACCTACTGATGCCCTGGTGTGTACCTACTGATGCTCTGGTGTGTGTAACTACCGATGCCCTGGTGTGTGTATCTACTGATGCCCTGGTGTGTACCTACTGATGTCCAGGTGTGTACCTACAGATGCTCTGGTGTATACCTACTGATGCCCAGGTGTGTACCTACTGATGCCCTGGTGTGTACCTATAGATGTCCAGGTGTGTGTACCTACTGATGTCCTGGTGTGTACCTACAGATGCTCTTGTGTGTACCTACTGATGCCCTGGTGTGTACCTACTGATGCCCTGGTGTGTACCTACTGATACCCTGGTGTGTAACTACCGATGCCCTCGTGAGTACCTAACGATGCCCTGGTCTGTACTTACTGATGCCCAGGTCTGTACCTACTGATGTCCAGGTGTGTGTAGCTACTGATGCCCTGGTGTGTACCTACTGATGCCCTGGTGTGTACCTACTGATGCACAGGTGTGTGTAGCTACTGATGCCCTGGTGTATACCTACTGATGTCGTGGTGTGTACCTACTGATGTCCAGGTGTGTGTAGCTACTGATGCCCTGGTGTGTGTACCTACTGATGCCCAGGTGTGTACCTACTGATGCCCTGGTGAGTACCTACTGATGCCCTGGTGTGTACCTACTGATGCCCAGGTGTGTGTACCTACTGATGCCCTGGTGTATACCTACTGATGTCGTGGTGTGTATCTACTGATGCCCTGGTCTGTACCTACTGATGCCCTGGTGTGTACCTACTGATGCCCAGGTCTGTACCTACTGATGCCCTGGTGTGTACCTACTGATGTCCTGGTGTGTACCTACTGATGTCCTGGTGTGTACCTACTGATGTCCTGGAGTGTACCTACTGATGTCCTGGTGTGTGTACCTACTGATGCCCAGGTCTGTACCTACTGATGTCCTGGTGTGTACCTTCTGATGTCCTGGTGTGTACCTACTGATGTCCTGGTGTGTACCTACCGATGCCCTGGTGTGTACCTACTGATGCCCTGGTGTGTGTAACTACCGATGCCCTGGTGTGTAACTACTGATGCCCTTGTGTGTGTACCTACTGATGCCCTGGTGTGTACCTACTGATGCTCTGGTGTGTGTAACTACCGATGCCCTGGTGTGTGTACCTACTGATGCCCTGGTGTGTACCTACTGATGTCCAGGTGTGTACCTACAGATGCTCTGGTGTGTACCTACTGATGCCCTGGTGTGTACCTACTGATGTCCAGGTGTGTACCTACAGATGCTCTGGTGTGTACCTACTGATGCCCTGGTGTGTAACTACCGATGCCCTCGTGAGTACCTACCGATGCCCTGGTCTGTAGTTACTGATGCCCAGGTCTGTACCTACTGATGTCCAGGTGTGTACCTACTGATGTCCAGGTGTGTGTAGCTACTGATGCCCTGGTGTGTGTACCCACTGATGCCCAGGTGTGTACCTACTGATGCCCTGGTGTGTACCTACTGATGCCCTGGTGTGTACCTACTGATGCCCAGGTGTGTGTACCTACTGATGCCCTGGTGTGTGTACTTACTGATGCCCAGGTGTGTGTACCTACTGATGCCCAGGTGTGTACCTACTGATGCCTTGGTGTGTACCTACTGATGCCCTGGTGTGTGTACCTACTGATGCCCTGGTGTGTGTACCTACTGATGCCCTGGTGTGTGTACCTACTGATGCCCAGGTGTGTGTACCTACTGGTGCCCAGGTGTGTGTACCTACTGATGTCCAGGTGTGTGTACCTACTGGTGCCCAGCTGTGAGTACCTACTGCCCAGGTGTGTGTAGCCTACTGCCCAGGTGTGTGTACCTACTGCCCAGGTTTGTGTACCTTCCTGCCCAGGTGTGTGTACCTATTGCCCAGGTGTGTGTACCCTACTGCCCAGTTATGTGTACACTACTGCCCAGGTATGTGTACCCTACTGCCCAGGTGTGTGTACCTACTGCCCAGGTGTGTGTACCCTACTGCCCAGGTGTGTGTACCCTACTGGCCAGGATTGTGTACCCTACTGGCCAGGTGTGTGTACCTATTGCCCAGGTGTGTGTACCCTACTGCCCAGGTGTGTGTACCCTACTGCCCAGGTTTGTGTACCCTACTGCCCAGGTGTGTGTACCCTACTGCCCAGGTGTGTGTACCCTACTGGCCAGGTGTGTGTACCCTACTGGCCAGGTGTGTGTACCCTA
Organism: Scyliorhinus torazame; assembly: GCF_047496885.1. Taxonomy (NCBI): domain Eukaryota; kingdom Metazoa; phylum Chordata; class Chondrichthyes; order Carcharhiniformes; family Scyliorhinidae; genus Scyliorhinus; species Scyliorhinus torazame. The sequence goes on from NC_092737.1 coordinate 23,998,701, forward strand.
CTGCCCAGGTGTGTGTACCTATTGCCCAGGTGTGTGTACCCTACTGGCCAGGTGTGTGTACCCTACTGGCCAGGTGTGTGTACCCTACTGCCGAGGTGTGTGTGTACCTACTGCCCAGGTGTGTGTACCTACTGCCCAGGTGTGTGTACCCTAATGCCCAGGTGTGTGCACCCTATTGCCGAGGTGTGTGTACCCTACTGGCCAGGTGTGTGTACCCTACTGCCGAGGTGTGTACATATTGCCCAGGTGCGTGTACCCTACTGGCCAGGTGTGTGTACCCTACTGGCCAGGTGTGTGTACCCTACTGCCGAGGTGTGTGTGTACCTACTGCCCAGGTGTGTGTACCCTATTGCCCAGTTGTGTGTACCCTATTGCCGAGGTGTGTGTACCTACTGATGACCTGTTGTGTGTACCTACCAACGCCCTGGTGTGTACCTACTGATGCCCAGGTGTGTGTGCCTACTGATGCCCTGGTGTGTACCTACTGATGCCCTGGTGTGTACCTACTGATGTCCTGGTGGGTACCTACTGATGCCCTGGTGTGTGTACCTACTGATGCCCTGGTGTGTAACTACTGATGCCCAGGTGTGTGTAGCTACTGATGTCCAAGTGTGTGTACCTACTGGGGCCCAGGTGTGTACCTACTGATGTCCAGGTGTGTGTAGCTACTGATGTCCAAGTGTGTGTACCTACTGGGGCCCAGGTGTGTACCTACTGATGCCCAGGTGTGTACCTACTGATGTCCAGGTGTGTACCTACTGATGCCCTGGAGTATGTACCTACTGATGCCCAGGTGTGTGAAGCTACTGATGCCCAGGTGTATGAAGCTACTGATGCCCAGGTGTGTGAAGCTACTGATGCCCAGGTGTAGGAAGCTACTGATGCCCAGGTGTGTGTACCTACTGATGCTCTGGTGTGTGTACCTACTGATGCCCTGGTGTGTACCTACTGATGCCCTGGTGTGTGTACCTACTGATGCCCTGGTGTGTACCTACTGATGCCCTGGTGTGTACCTACTGATGCTCTGGTGTGTACCTACTGATGCTCTGGTGTGTACCTACTGATGTCCTGGTGTGTGTACCTACTGATGTCGTGGTGTGTACCTACTGATGCCCTGGTCTGTACCTACTGATGCCCTGGTGTGTACCTACAGATGCCCTGGTGTATACCTACTGATGCCCTGGTGTGTACCTACTGATGCCCTGGTGTGTACCTACTGATGTCCAGGTGTGTACCTACTGATGTCCTGGTGTGTGTACCTACTGATGCCCAGGTCTGTACCTACTGATGCCCTGGTGTGTACCTACTGATGTCCTGGTGTGTACCTACTGATGTCCAGGTCTGTACCTACCGATGCCCTGGTGTGTACCTACTGATGTCCAGGTCTGTACCTACCGATGCTCTGGTGTGTACCTACTGATGCCCAGGTGTGTGTACCTACTGATGCCCTGGTGTGTACCTACTGATGTCCTGGTGTGTGTACCTACTGATGCCCTGGTGTGTACCAACTGATGCTCTGGTGTGTACCTACTGATGTCCAGGTGTGTACCTACAGATGCTCTGGTGTGTACCTACTGATGCCCTGGTGTGTACCTACTGATGCCCTGGTGTGTACCTACAGATGCTCTGGTGTGTACCTACTGATGCCCTGGTGTGTACCTACTGATGCCCTGGTGTGTGTACCTACTGATGCCCTGGTGTGTACCTACTGATGTCCAGGTGTGTACCTACAGATGCTCGGGTGTGTACCTACTGATGCTCTGGTGTGTACCTACAGATGCTCTGGTGTGTACCTACTGATGCCCTGGTGTGTACCTACTGATGCCCTGGTGTGTGTACCTACTGATGCCCTGGTGTGTACCTACTGATGCCCTGGTGTGTACCTACTGATGTCCAGGTGTGTACCTACAGATGCTCTGGTGTGTACCTACTGATGCGCTGGTGTGTACCTACTGATGCCCTGGTGTGTACCTACTGATGCCCTGGTGTGTACCTACAGATGCTCTGGTGTGTACCTACTGATGCCCTGGTGTGTACCTACTGATGCCCTGGTGTGTGTACCTACTGATGCCCTGGTGTGTACCTACTGATGTCCAGGTGTGTACCTACAGATGCTCTGGTGTGTACCTACTGATGCCCTGGTGTGTACCTACTGATGCCCTGGTGTGTACCTACTGATGCCCTGGTGTGTACCTACTAATACCCTGGTGCGTAACTACCGATGCCCTCGTGAGTACCTACCGATGCCCTGGTCTGTACTTACTGATGCCCAGGTCTGTACCTACTGATGTCCAGGTGTGTACCTACTGATGTCCAGGTGTGTGTAGCTACTGATGCCCTGGTGTGTGTACCTACTGATGCCCAGGTGTGTACCTACTGATGCCCTGGTGTGTACCTACTGATGCCCTGGTCTGTACCTACTGATGCCCTGGTGTGTACCTACTGATGCCCTGGTGTGTGTACCTACTGATGCCCTGGTGTGTACCTACTGATGCCCAGGTCTGTACCTACTGATGTCCAGGTGTGTGTACCTACTGATGCCCTGGTGTGTGTACCTACTGATGCCCTGGTGTGTACCGACTGATGCTTTGGTGAGTGTAACTACCGATGCCCTGGTGTGTACCTACTGATGCCCTGGTGTGTGTACCTACTGATGCCCAGGTCTGTACCTACTGATGTCCAGGTGTGTGTACCTACTGATGCCCTGGTGTGTGTACCTACTGATGCCCTGGTGTGTACCTACTGATGCTTTGGTGAGTGTAACTACCGATGCCCTGGTGTGTACCTACTGATGCCCTGGTGTGTAACTACTGATGCCCTGGTGTGTGTACCTACTGATGCCCTGGTGTGTACCTACTGAAGCCCTGGTGTGTACCTATTGATGTCCTGGTGTGTACCTACTGATGCTCTGGTGTGTATACTGATGCCCAGGTCTGTACCTACTGATGGCCTGGTGTGTACCTACTGATGCTCTGGTGTGTACCTACTGATGTCCTGGTGTGTACCTACTGATGTCCTGGTGTGTACCTACTGATGCCCTGGTGTGTGTACCTACTGATGCCCTGGTGTGTACCTACTGATGCTCTGGTGTGTACCTACTGATGCTCTGGTGTATACCTACTGAAGCCCTGGTGTGTACCTACTGATGTCCTGGTGTGTACCTACTGATGTCCTGGTGTGTACCTACTGATGTCCTGGTGTGTACCTACTGATGCCCTGGTGTGCACCTACTGATGCCCAGGACTGTACCTACTGATGCCCTGGTGTGTACCTACTGATGTCGTGGTGTGTACCTACTGATGCCCTGGTGTATACCTACTGATGCCCTGGTGTGTACCTACTGATGCCCTGGTGTGTACCTACTGATGCCCTGGTTTATACCTACTGATGCCCTGGTGTGTACCTACTGATGTCGTGGTGTGTACCTACTGATGCCCTGGTGTATACCTACTGATGCCCTGGTGTGTACCTACTGATGCCCTGGTGTGTGTACCTACTGATGCCCTGGTGTGTACCTACTGATGCCCTGGTGTGTACCTACTGATGCCCTGGTGTGTACCTACTGATGCCCTGGTGTACACCTACTGATGCCCTGGTGTGTACCTACTGATGCCCTGGTGTACACCTACTGATGCCCTGGTGTGTACCTACTGATGCCCTGGTGTGTACCTACTGATGCCCTGGTGTGTACCTACTGATGTCGTGGTGTGTACCTACTGATGCCCTGGTGTGTACCTACTGATGCCCTGGTGTGTACCTACTGATGCCCTGGTCTGTACCTACTGATGCCCTGGTGTGTACCTACAGATGCTCTGGTGTGTACCTACTGATGCCCTGGTGTGTACCTACTGATGCCCTGGTGTATACCTACTGATGCCCTGGTGTGTACCTACTGATGCCCTGGTGTGTACCTACTGATGCCCTGGTGTGTACCTACTGATGCCCTGGTGTATACCTACTGATGCCCTGGTGTGTACCTACTGATGTCCTGGTGTGTGTACCTACTGATGCCCTGGTGTGTACCTACTGATGCCCTGGTGTGTACCTACTGATGCCCTGGTCTGTACCTACTGATGCCCTGGTGTGTACCTACTGATGCCCTGGTGTATACCTACTGATGCCCTGGTGTATACCTACTGATGCCCTGGTGTGTACCTACTGATGTCCTGGTGTGTGTACCTACTGATGCCCTGGTGTGTACCTACTGATGCCCTGGTGTGTACCTACTGATGCCCTGGTGTATACCTACTGATGCCCTGGTGTGTACCTACTGATGTCCTGGTGTGTGTACCTACTGATGCCCTGGTGTGTACCTACTGATGCCCTGGTGTGTAACTACCGATGCCCTCGTGAGTACCTACCGATGCCCTGGTCTGTACTTACTGATGCCCAGGTCTGTACCTACTGATGTCCAGGTGTGTACCTACTGATGTCCAGGTGTGTGTACATACTGAAGCCCAGGTGTGTACCTACTGATGCCCTGGTGTGTACCTACTGATGCCCTGGTGTGTACCTACTGATGCCCAGGTGTGTGTACCTACTGATGCCCTGGTGTATACCTACTGATGTCGTGGTGTGTAGCTACTGATGCCCTGGTGTGTACCTACTGATGCCCAGGTGTGTGTACCTACTGATGCCCTGGTGTATACCTACTGATGCCCTGGTGTATACCTACTGATGCCCTGGTGTGTACCTACTGATGCCCTGGTGTGTACCTACTGATGCCCAGGTGTGTGTACCTACTGATGCCCTGGTGTATACCTACTGATGCCCTGGTGTATACCTACTGATGCCCTGGTGTGTAGCTACTGATGCCCTGGTGTGTGTACCTACTGAAGCCCAGGTGTGTACCTACTGATGCCCTGGTGTGTACCTACTGATGCCCTGGTGTGTACCTACTGATGCCCAGGTGTGTGTACCTACTGATGCCCTGGTGTATACCTACTGATGTCGTGGTGTGTACCTACTGATGCCCTGGTCTGTACCTACTGATGCCCTGGTGTGTACCTACTGATGCCCTGGTGTATACCTACTGATGCCCTGGTGTGTACCTACTGATGCCCTGGTGTATACCTACTGATGTCGTGGTGTGTACCTACTGATGCCCTGGTCTGTACCTACTGATGCCCTGGTGTGTACCTACTGATGCCCTGGTGTATACCTACTGATGCCCTGGTGTATACCTACTGATGCCCTGGTGTGTACCTACTGATGTCCTGGTGTGTACCTACTGATGCCCTGGTGTGTACCTACTGATGCCCTGGTGTATACCTACTGATGCCCTGGTGTATACCTACTGATGCCCTGGTGTGTACCTACTGATGCCCTGGTGTGTACCTACTGATGCCCTGGTGTATACCTACTGATGCCCTGGTGTGTACCTACTGATGCCCTGGTGTGTACCTACTGATGCCCTGGTGTATACCTACTGATGCCCTGGTGTGTACCTACTGATGCCCTGGTGTGTACCTACTGATGCCCTGGTGTGTACCTACTGATGCCCTGGTGTGTACCTACTGATGCCCTGGTGTGTACCTACTGATGCCCTGGTGTGTACCTACTGATGCCCTGGTGTGTACCTACTGATGCCCTGGTGTGTACCTACTGATGCCCTGGTGTATACCTACTGATGCCCTGGTGTGTACCTACTGATGCCCTGGTGTGTACCTACTGATGCCCTGGTGTGTACCTACTGATGCCCTGGTGTATACCTACTGATGCCCTGGTGTGTACCTACTGATGTCCTGGTGTGTGTACCTACTGATGTCCAGGTGTGTACCTACTGATGCCCAGGTCTGTACCTACTGATGCCCTGGTGTGTACCTACTGATGCCCTGGTGTGTACCTACTGATGCCCAGGTCTGTACCTACTGATGCCCTGGTGTGTACCTACTGATGCCCTGGTGTGTACCTACTGATGCCCTGGTGTGTACCTACTGATGTCCAGGTGTGTACCTACTGATGCCCAGGTCTGTACCTACTGATGCCCTGGTGTGTACCTACTGATGCCCTGGTGTGTACCTACTGATGCCCAGGTCTGTACCTACTGATGCCCTGGTGTGTACCTACTGATGCCCTGGTGTGTGTAGCTACTGATGCCCTGGTGTGTACCTACTGATGCCCTGGTGTGTGTACCTACTGATGCCCTGGTGTATACCTACTGATGCCCTGGTGTGTACCTACTGATGCCCTGGTGTATACCTACTGATGCCCTGGTGTATACCTACTGATGCCCTGGTGTATACCTACTGATGCCCTGGTGTGTACCTACTGATGCCCTGGTGTGTGTACCTACTGATGCCCTGGTGTGTACCTACTGATGCCCTGGTGTGTGTACCTACTGATGCCCTGGTGTGTACCTACTGATGCCCAGGTGTGTGTACCTACTGATGCCCTGGTGTGTACCTACTGATGCCCAGGTGTGTGTACCTACTGATGCACTGGTGTATACCTACTGATGCCCTGGTGTGTACCTACTGATGCCCTGGTGTATACCTACTGATGCCCTGGTGTATACCTACTGATGCCCTGGTGTATACCTACTGATGCCCTGGTGTGTACCTACTGATGCCCTGGTGTGTACCTACTGATGCCCTGGTGTGTACCTACTGATGCCCTGGTGTGTACCTACTGATGCCCTGGTGTGTGTAACTACCGATGCCCTGGTGTATACCTACTGATGCCCTGGTGTATACCTACTGATGCCCTGGTGTATACCTACTGATGCCCTGGTGTGTACCTACTGATGCCCTGGTGTGTACCTACTGATGCCCTGGTGTATACCTACTGATGCCCTGGTGTGTACCTACTGATGCCCTGGTGTATACCTACTGATGCCCTGGTGTGTACCTACTGATGCCCTGGTGTGTACCTACTGATGCCCTGGTGTGTACCTACTGATGCCCTGGTGTATACCTACTGATGCCCTGGTGTGTACCTACTGATGCCCTGGTGTATACCTACTGATGCCCTGGTGTGTACCTACTGATGCCCTGGTGTGTACCTACTGATGCCCTGGTGTATACCTACTGATGCCCTGGTGTGTACCTACTGATGCCCTGGTGTATACCTACTGATGCCCTGGTGTATACCTACTGATGCCCTGGTGTGTACCTACTGATGCCCTGGTGTATACCTACTGATGCCCTGGTGTGTACCTACTGATGCTCTGGTGTGTACCTACTGATGTCCAGGTGTGTACCTACTGATGCCCTGGTGTATACCTACTGATGCCCTGGTGTGTACCTACTGATGCCCTGGTGTATACCTACTGATGCCCTGGTGTGTACCTACTGATGCCCTGGTGTATACCTACTGATGCCCTGGTGTATACCTACTGATGCCCTGGTGTGTACCTACTGATGCCCTGGTGTGTACCTACTGATGCCCAGGTGTATACCTACTGATGCCCTGGTGTGTACCTACTGATGTTCTGGTGTGTACCTACTGATGCCCTGGTGTATACCTACTGATGCCCTGGTGTGTACCTACTGATGTCCTGGTGTGTACCTACTGATGTTCTGGTGTGTACCTACTGATGCCCTGGTGTGTACCTACTGATGCCCTGGTGTGTGTACCTACTGATGCCCTGGTGTGTACCTACTGATGTTCTGGTGTGTACCTACTGATGCCCTGGTGTATACCTACTGATGCCCTGGTGTGTACCTACTGATGCCCTGGTGTGTACCTACTGATGTTCTGGTGTGTACCTACTGATGCCCTGGTGTGTACCTACTGATGCCCTGGTGTGTACCTACTGATGCCCTGGTGTGTACCTACTGATGCCCTGGTGTGTACCTACTGATGCCCTGGTGTGTACCTACTGATGCCCTGGTGTGTACCTACTGATGCCCTGGTGTGTACCTACTGATGCCCTGGTGTGTACCTACTGATGCCCTGGTGTGTGTACCTACTGATGCCCTGGTGTGTACCTACTGATGCCCTGGTGTGTACCTACTGATGCCCTGGTGTGTGTACCTACTGATGCCCTGGTGTGTAACTACTGATGCCCTGGTGTGTACCTACTGATGCCCTGGTGTGTACCTACTGATGCCCTGGTGTGTACCTACTGATGCCCTGGTGTGTGTACCTACTGATGCCCTGGTGTGTACCTACTGATGTTCTGGTGTGTACCTACTGATGCCCTGGTGTATACCTACTGATGCCCTGGTGTGTACCTACTGATGCCCTGGTGTGTACCTACTGATGTTCTGGTGTGTACCTACTGATGCCCTGGTGTATACCTACTGATGTCCAGGTCTGTACCTACTGATGCCCTGGTGTGTACCTACTGATGCCCTGGTGTGTACCTACTGATGCCCTGGTGTGTACCTACTGATGCCCTGGTGTGTACCTACTGATGCCCTGGTGTGTACCTACTGATGCCCTGGTGTGTACCTACTGATGCCCTGGTGTATACCTACTGATGCCCTGGTGTGTACCTACTGATGCCCTGGTGTGTACCTACTGATGTTCTGGTGTGTACCTACTGATGCCCTGGTGTATACCTACTGATGCCCTGGTGTGTACCTACTGATGCCCTGGTGTACACCTACTGATACTCTGGTGTGTACCGACTGATGCCCTGGTGTACACCTACTGATACTCTGGTGTGTACCGACTGATGCCCTGGTGTGTGTACCTACTGATGCCCTGGTGTGTGTACCTACTGATGCTCTGGTGTGTACCTACTGATGCCCTGGTGTGTACCTACTGATGCCCTGGTGTATACCTACTGATGCCCTGGTCTGTACCTACTGATGCCCTGGTGTGTGTACCTACTGATGCCCTGGTGTATACCTACTGATGCCCTGGTGTGTACCTACTGATGCCCTGGTGTATACCTACTGATGCCCAGGTCTGTACCTACTGATGCCCTGGTGTGTGTACCTACTGATGCCCTGGTGTATACCTACTGATGCCCTGGTGTGTACCTACTGATGCCCTGGTGTATACCTACTGATGCCCTGGTGTGTACCTACTGATGCCCTGGTGTGTACCTACCGATGCCCTGGTGTATACCTACTGATGCCCTGGTGTGTACCTACTGATGCCCTGGTGTGTGTACCTACTGATGCTCTGGTGTATACCTACTGATGCCCAGGTCTGTACCTACTGATGCCCTGGTGTGTGTACCTACTGATGCCCTGGTGTATACCTACTGATGCCCTGGTGTACACCTACTGATGCCCTGGTGTGTGTACCTACTGATGCCCTGGTGTGTACCTACTGATGTCCTGGTGTGTGTACCTACTGATGCCCTGGTGTATACCTACTGATGCCCTGGTGTGTACCTACTGATGCCCTGGTGTATACCTACTGATGCCCTGGTGTGTACCTACTGATGCCCTGGTGTGTGTACCTACTGATGCCCTGGTGTGTGTACCTACTGATGCCCTGGTGTATACCTACTGATGCCCTGGTGTGTGTACCTACTGATGCCCTGGTGTGTGTACCTACTGATGCCCTGGTGTGTACCTACTGATGCCCTGGTGTGTACCTACTGATGCCCTGGTGTGTGTACCTACTGATGCTCTGGTGTATACCTACTGATGCCCAGGTCTGTACCTACTGATGCCCTGGTGTGTGTACCTACTGATGCCCTGGTGTATACCTACTGATGCCCTGGTCTGTACCTACTGATGCCCTGGTGTATACCTACTGATGCCCTGGTGTGTACCTACTGATGCCCTGGTGTGTGTACCTACTGATGCTCTGGTGTATACCTACTGATGCCCAGGTCTGTACCTACTGATGCCCTGGTGTGTGTACCTACTGATCCCCTGGTGTATACCTACTGATGCCCAGGTCTGTACCTACTGATGCCCAGGTGTGTGTACCTACTGATGCCCTGGTGTGTGTACTTACTGATGCCCTGGTGTATACCTACTGATGCCCAGGTCTGTACCTACTGATGCCCTGGTGTGTACCTACTGATCCCCTGGTGTATACCTACTGATGCCCAGGTCTGTACCTACTGATGCCCAGGTGTGTGTACCTACTGATGTCCTGGTGTGTGTACCTACTGATGCCCAGGTCTGTACCTACTGATGCCCAGGTCTGTACCTACTGATGTCCTGGTGTGTACCTACTGATCCCCTGGTGTATACCTACTGATGCCCTGGTGTGTACCTACTGATGTCCTGGTGTGTACCTACTGATGTCCTGGTGTGTACCTACTGATGTCCTGGTGTGTACCTACTGATGTCCTGGTGTGTACCTACTGATGTCCTGGTGTGTACCTACTGATGCCCTGGTGTGTACCTACAGATGCCCTGGTGTGTACCTACTGATGCCCTGGTGTGTACCTACTGATGCCCTGGTGTGTGTACCTACTGATGCCCAGGTCTGTACCTACTGATGCCCTGGTGTGTACCTACTGATGCCCTGGTGTGTACCTACAGATGCCCTGGTGTCCACCTACTGATCCCCTGGTGTGTACCTACTGATGTCCTGGTGTGTGTACCTACTGATGCCCAGGTCTGTACCTACTGATGCCCTGGTGTGTACCTACTGATGCCCTGGTGTGTACCTACTGATGTCCTGGTGTGTACCTACTGATGTCCTGGTGTGTACCTACTGATGTCCTGGTGTGTGTACCTACTGATGCCCTGGTGTGTACCTACTGATGTCCTGGTGTGTGTACCTACTGATGCCCTGGTGTGTACCTACTGATGTCCTGGTGTGTACCTACTGATGTCCTGGTGTGTACCTACTGATGTCCTGGTGTGTACCTACTGATGTCCTGGTGTGTGTACCTACTGATGTCCTGGTGTGTGTAACTACTGATGGCCTGGTGTGTACCTACTGATGTCCTGGTGTGTGTACCTACTGATGCCCTGGTGTGTACCTACTGATGTCCTGGTGTGTACCTACTGATGTCCTGGTGTGTGTACCTACTGATGCCCTGGTGTGTACCTACTGATGCCCTGGTGTGTACCTACTGATGTCCTGGTGTGTACCTACTGATGTCCTGGTGTGTACCTACTGATGTCCTGGTGTGTGTACCTACTGATGCCCTGGTGTGTGCACCTACTGATGCCCAGGTCTGTACCGACTGATGCCCTGGTGTGTACCTACTGATGTCCTGGTGTGTACCTACTGATGTCCTGGTGTGTACCTACTGATGTTCTGGTGTGTACCTACTGATGCTCTGGTGTGTACCTACTGATGTCCAGGTCTGTACCTACCGATGCCCTGGTGTGTACCTACTGATGCCCTGGTGTGTGTAACTACCGATGCCCTGGTGTGTACCTACTGATGCTCTGGTTTGTGTAACTACCGATGCCCTGGTGTGTACCTACTGATGCTCTGGTTTGTGTAACTACCGATGCCCTGGTGTGTGTACCTACTGATGCCCTGGTGTGTACCTACTGATGTCCAGGTGGGTACCTACAGATGCTCTGGTGTGTACCTACTGATGCCCTGGTGTGTACCTACTGATGCCCTGGTGTGTACCTACTGATGTCCAGGTGTGTACCTACAGATGCTCTGGTGTGTACCTACTGATGTCCAGGTGTGTACCTACAGATGCTCTGGTGTGTACCTACTGATGCCCTGGTGTGTAACTACCGATGCCCTGGTCTGTACCTACTGATGCCCTGGTGTTTACCTACTGATGTCCAGGTGTGTACCTACAGATGCTCTGGTGTGTACCTACTGATGCCCTGGTGTGTAGCTACTGATGTCCAGGTGTGTACCTACAGATGCTCTGGTGTGTACCTACTGATGCCCTGGTGTGTAACTACCGATGCCCTCGTGAGTACCTACCGATGCCCTGGTCTGTAGTTACTGATGCCCAGGTGTGTACCTACTGATACCCAGGTGTGTGTAGCTACTGATGCCCTGGTGTGTGTACCCACTGATGCCCAGGTGTGTACCTACTGATGCCCTGGTGTGTACCTACTGATGCCCTGGTGTGTACCTACTGATGCCCAGGTGTGTGTACCTACTGATGCCCTGGTGTGTGTACTTACTGATGCCCAGGTGTGTGTACCTACTGATGCCCAGGTGTGTACCTACTGATGCCTTGGTGTGTACCTACTGATGCCCTGGTGTGTGTACCTACTGATGCCCTGGTGTGTGTACCTACTGATGCCCTGGTGTGTGTACCTACTGATGCCCTGGTGTGTGTACCTACTGATGCCCAGGCGTGTGTACCTACTGGTGCCCAGGTGTGTGTACCTACTGATGTCCAGGTGTGTGTACCTACTGGTGCCCAGCTGTGAGTACCTACTGCCCAGGTGTGTGTAGCCTACTGCCCAGGTGTGTGTACCTACTGCCCAGGTTTGTGTACCTTCCTGCCCAGGTGTGTGTACCCTACTGCCCAGGTATGTGTACACTACTGCCCAGGTATGTGTACCCTACTGCCCAGGTGTGTGTACCTACTGACCAGGTGTGTGTACCCTACTGCCCAGGTGTGTGTACCCTACTGGCCAGGAGTGTGTACCCTACTGGCCAGGTGTGTGTCCCTATTGCCCAGGTGTGTGTACCCTACTGCCCAGGTGTGTGTACCCTACTGCCCAGGTTTGTGTACCCTACTGCCCAGGTGTGTGTACCCTACTGTCCAGGTGTGTGTACCCTACTGTCCAGGTGTGTGTACCCTACTGGCCAGGTGTGTGTACCCTACTGGCCAGGTGTGTGTACCCTACTGCCCAGGTGTGTGTACCTATTGCCCAGGTGTGTGTACCCTACTGGCCAGGTGTGTGTACCCTACTGGCCAGGTGTGTGTACCCTACTGCCGAGGTGTGTGTGTACCTACTGCCCAGGTGTGTGTACCTACTGCCCAGGTGTGTGTACCCTAATGCCCAGGTGTGTGCACCCTATTGCCGAGGTGAGTGTACCCTACTGGCCAGGTGTGTGTACCCTACTGCCGAGGTGTGTACATATTGCCCAGGTGTGTGTACCCTACTGGCCAGGTGTGTGTACCCTACTGGCCAGGTGTGTGTACCCTACTGCCGAGGTGTGTGTGTACCTACTGCCCAGGTGTGTGTACCCTATTGCCCAGTTGTGTGTACCCTATTGCCGAGGTGTGTGTACCTACTGATGCCCTGTTGTGTGTACCTACCAACGCCCTGGTGTGTACCTACTGATGCCCAGGTGTGTGTGCCTACTGATGCCCTGGTGTGTACCTACTGATGCCCTGGTGTGTACCTACTGATGTCCTGGTGTATACCTACTGATGTCCTGGTGGGTACCTACTGATGCCCAGGTGTGTGTACCTACTGATGCCCTGGTGTGTGTACCTACTGATGCCCTGGTGTGTACCTACTGATGTCCTGGTGGGTACCTACTGATGCCCTGGTGTGTAACTACTGATGTCCAGGTGTGTGTAGCTACTGATGTCCAAGTGTGTGTACCTACTGGGGCCCAGGTGTGTACCTACTGATGTCCAGGTGTGTGTAGCTACTGATGTCCAAGTGTGTGTACCTACTGGGGCCCAGGTGTGTACCTACTGATGCCCAGGTGTGTACCTACTGATGTCCAGGTGTGTACCTACTGATGCCCTGGTGTATGTACCTACTGATGCCCAGGTGTGTGAAGCTACTGATGCCCAGGTGTATGAAGCTACTGATGCCCAGGTGTGTGAAGCGACTGATGCCCAGGTGTATGAAGCTACTGATGCCCAGGTGTGTGTACCTACTGATGCTCTGGTGTGTGTACCTACTGATGCCCTGGTGTGTACCTACTGATGCCCTGGTGTGTGTACCTACTGATGCCCTGGTGTGTACCTACTGATGCCCTGGTGTGCACCTACTGATGCGCTGGTGTGTAACCACCGATGCCCTGGTGTGTACCTACCGATGCCCTGGTCTGTACTTACTGAGGCCCAGGTCTGTACCTACTGATGCCCAGGTCTGTACCTTCTGATGCCCTGGTGTGTACCTACTGATGTCCAGGTGTGTACCTACTGATGCTCTGGTGTGTACCTACTGATGTCCTGCTGTGTACCTACTGATGCCCTGGTGTGTACCTACTGATGCTCTGGTGTGTACCTACTGATGTCCAGGTCTGTACCTACCGATGCCCTGGTGTGTACCTACTGATGCCCAGGTGTGTGTACCTACTGATGCCCTGGTGTGTGTAACTACCGATGCCCTGGTGTGTAACTACCGATGCCCTGGTGTGTACCTACTGATGCCCTGGTGTGTACCTACTGATGCCCTGGTGTGTAACTACCGATGCCCTGGTGTGTAACTACCGATGCCCTGGTGTGTGTACCTACTGATGTCCAGGTGTGTACCTACTGATGCTCTGGTGTGTACCTCCTGATGCCCTGGTGTGTACCTACTGATGCCCTGGTGTGTACCTACTGATGCCCTGGTGTGTACCTACTGATGCCCTGGTGTGTACCTACTGATGCGCTGGTGTGTAACTACCGATGCCCTGGTGAGTACCTACCGATGCCCTGGTCTGTACTTACCGATGCCCAGGTGTGTACCTACTGATGTCCAGGTGTGTGTACCTACTGATGCCCTGGTGTATGTACCTACTGATGCCCAGGTGTGTGAAGCTACTGATGCCCAGGTGTATGAAGCTACTGATGCCCAGGTGTGTGTACCTACTGATGCTCTGGTGTGTGTACCTACTGATGCCCTGGTGTGTACCTACTGATGCCCTGGTGTGTGTACCTACTGATGCCCTGGTGTGTACCTACTGATGCCCTGGTCTGTACTTACTGATGCCCAGGTCTGTACCTACTGATGCCCAGGTCTGTACCTTCTGATGCCCTGGTGTGTACCCACTGATGCCCTGATGTGTACCTACTGATGCCCAGGGCTGTACCTTCTGATGCCCTGGTGTGTACCTACTGATGCCCTGATCTGTACCTACTGATGCCCTGGTGTATACCTACTGATGCCCTGGTGTGTACCTACTGATGCCCAGGTCTGTACCTACTGATGCCCAGGTCTGTCCCTTCTGATGCCCTGGTGTGTACCTACTGATGCCCTGGTGTATACCTACTGATGCCATTGTGTGTACCTACTGATGCCCTGGTGTGTACCTACTGATGCCCTGGTGTGTACCTACTGATGCCCTGGTGTACACCTACTGATGCCCTGGTGTATACCTACTGATGCCCTGGTGTGTACCTACTGATGCCCTGGTGTGTACCTACCGATGCCCTGGTGTGTACCTACTGATGTCCAGGTGTGTACCTACCGATGCCCTGGTGTGTGTACCTACTGATGCCCTGGTGTGTGTAACTACCGATGCCCTTGTGTGTGTACCTACTGATGCCCTGGTGTGTACCTACTGATGCTCTGGTGTGTACCTACTGATGCCCTGGTGTGTGTAACTACCGATGCCCTGGTGTGTGTACCTACTGATGCCCTGGTGTGTACCTACTGATGCCCTGGTGTGTACCTACTGATGCCCTGGTGTGTACCTACTGATGCCCTGGTGTGTACCTACTGATGCTCTGGTGTGTGTAACTACCGATGCCCTGGTGTGTGTACCTACTGATGCCCTGGTGTGTACCTACTGATGTCCAGGTGTGTACCTACAGATGCTCTGGTGTGTACCTACTGATGCCCTGGTGTGTACCTACTGATGCCCTGGTGTGTACCTACTGATACCCTGGTGTGTAACTACCGATGCCCTCGTGAGTACCTACCGATGCCCTGGTCTGTACTTACTGATGCCCAGGTGTGTACTTACTGATGCCCAGGTCTGTACCTACTGATGTCCAGGTGTGTACCTACTGATGTCCGGGTGTGTGTAGCTACTGATGCCCTGGTGTGTGTACCTACTGATGCCCAGGTGTGTACCTACTGATGCCCTGGTGTGTACCTACTGATGCCCTGGTGTGTACCTACTGATGCCCAGGTGTGTGTACCTACTGATGCCCTGGTGTGTGTACTTACTGATGCCCAGGTGTGTGTACCTACTGATGCCCAGGTGTGTACCTACTGATGCCCTGGTGTGTACCTACTGATGCCCTGGTGTGTGTACCTACTGATGCCCTGGTGTGTGTACCTACTGATGCCCTGGTGTGTGTACCTACTGATGCCCAGGTGTGTGTACCTACTGGTGCCCAGGTGTGTGTACCTACTGATGTCCAGCTGTGTGTACCTACTGGTGCCCAGCTGTGAGTACCTACTGCCCAGGTGTGTGTAGCCTACTTCCCAGGTGTGTGTACCTACTGCCCAGGTTTGTGTACCTTCCTGCCCAGGTGTGTGTACCTATTGCCCAGGTGTGTGTACCCTACTGCCCAGGTATGTGTACACTACTGCCCAGGTGTGTGTACCCTACTGCCCAGGTGTGTGTACCAATTGCCCGGGTGTGTGTACCCTACTGCCCAGGTGTGTGTACCTACTGCCCAGGTGTGTGTACCCTACTGCCCAGGTGTGTGTACCCGACTGGCCAGGTGTGTGTAACCTACTGGCCAGGTGTGTGTACCTATTGCCCAGGTGTGTGTACCCTACTGCCCAGGTGTGTGTACTCTACTGCCCAGGTTTGTGTACCCTACTGCCCAGGTGTGTGTACCCTACTGCCCAGGTGTGTGTACCCTATTAGCCAGGTGTGTGTACCCTACTGGCCAGGTGTGTGTACCCTACTGGCCAGGTGTGTGTACCCTACTGGCCAGGTGTGTGTACCTATTGCCCAGGTGTGTGTACCCTTCTGGCCAGGTGTGTGTACCCTACTGGCCAGGTGTGTGTACCCTACTGCCGAGTTGTGTGTGTACCTACTGCCCAGGTGTGTGTACCTACTGCCCAGGTGTGTGTACCCTATTGCCCAGGTGTGTGCACCCTATTGCCGAGGTGTGTGTACCCTACTGGCCAGGTGTGTGTACCCTACTGCCGAGGTGTGTACCTATTACCCAGGTGTGTGTACCCTACTGGCCAGGTGTGTGTACCCTACTGGCCAGGTGTGTGTACCCTACTGCCGAGGTGTGTGTGTACCTACTGCCCAGGTGTGTGTACCCTATTGCCCAGTTGTGTGTACCCTATTGCCGAGGTGTGTGTACCTACTGATGCCCTGTTGTGTGTACCTACCAACGCCCTGGTGTGTACCTACTGATGCCCAGGTGTGTGTACCTACTGATGCCCTGGTGTGTACCTACTGATGCCCTGGTGTGTACCTACTGATGTCCTGGTGGGTACCTACTGATGCCCTGGTGTGTGTACCTACTGATGCCCTGGTGTGTAACTACTGATGTCCAGGTGTGTGTAGCTACTGATGTCCAAGTGTGTGCACCTACTGGGGCCCAGGTGTGTACCTACTGATGCCCTGGTGTGTGTAGCTACTGATGTCCAGGTGTGTGTACCTACTGGGGACCAGGTGTGTACCTACTGATGCCCAGGTGTGTACCTACTGATGTCCAGGTGTGTACCTACTGATGCCCTGGTGTATGTACCTACTGATGCCCAGGTGTGTGAAGCTACTGATGCCCAGGTGTATGAAGCTACTGATGCCCAGGTGTGTACCTACTGATGCTCTGGTGTGTGTACCTACTGATGCCCTGGTGTGTACCTACTGATGCCCTGGTGTGTGTACCTACTGATGCCCTGGTGTGTACCTACTGATGCCCTGGTGTGCACCTACTGATGCGCTGGTGTGTAACTACCGATGCCCTGGTATGTACCTACCAATGCCCTGGTCTGTACTTACTGATGCCCAGGTCTGTACCTACTGATGCCCAGGTCTGTACCTTCTGATGCCCTTGTGTGTACCTACTGATGTCCAGGTGTGTACCTATTGATGCCCTGGTGTGTACCTACTGATGTCCTGGTGTGTACCTACTGATGCCCTGGTGTGTGTACCTACTGATGCCCTGGTGTGTACCTACTGATGCTCTGGTGTGTACCTACTGATGTCCAGGTCTGTACCTACCGATGCCCTGGTGTGTACCTACTGATGCCCAGGTGTGTGTACCTACTGATGCCCTGGTGTGTACCTACTGATGCTCTGGTGTGTGTAACTACCGATGCCCTGGTGTGTGTACCTACTGATGCCTTGGTGTGTACCTACTGATGTCCAGGTGTGTACCTACTGATGCTCTGGTGTGTACCTACTGATGCCCTGGTGTGTACCTACTGATGCCCTGGTGTGTACCTACTGATGCCCTGGTGTGTAACTACCGATGCCCTGGTGAGTAACTACCGATGCCCTGGTCTGTACTTACCGATGCCCAGGTCTGTACCTACTGATGCCCAGGTGTGTACCTACTGATGTCCAGGTGTGTACCTACTGATGTCCAGGTGTGTACCTACTGATGCCCAGGTGTATGAAGCTACTGATGCCCAGGTGTGTACCTACTGATGTCCAGGTGTGTACCTACTGATGCCCTGGTGTATGTACCTACTGATGTCCAGGTGTGTACCTACTGATGTCCAGGTGTGTACCTACTGATGCCCAGGTGTATGAAGCTACTCATGTCCAGGTCTGTACCTACTGATGCCCAGGTGTGTACCTACTGATGTCCAGGTGTGTACCTACTGATGCCCAGGTGTATGAAGCTACTGATGCCCAGGTGTGTACCTACTGATGCTCTGGTGTGTGTACCTACTGATGCCCTGGTGTGTACCTACTGATGCCCTGGTGTGTGTACCTACTAATGCCCTGGTGTGTACCTACTGATGCTCTGGTGTGTGTAACTACCGATGCCCTGGTGTGTGTACCTACTGATGCCCTGGTGTGTACCTACTGATGTCCAGGTGTGTACCTACTGATGCTCTGGTGTGTACCTACTGATGCCCTGGTGTGTACCTACTGATGCCCTGGTGTGTAACTACCGATGCCCTGGTCTGTACTTACCGATGCCCTGGTCTGTACTTACCGATGCCCAGGTCTGTACCTACTGATGCCCTGGTGTGTACCTACTGATGTCCAGGTGTGTGTAGCTACTGATGCCCTGGTGTGTGTACCTACTGATGCCCAGGTGTGTACCTACTGATGCCCTGGTGTGTACCTACTGATGCCCTGGTATGTACCTACCGATGCCCTGGTGTGTACCTACTGATGCCCAGGTGTGTGTACCTACTGATGCCCTGGTGTGTGTACTTACTGATGTCCAGGTGTGTGTACCTACTGACGCCCAGGTGTGTACCTACTGATGCCCTGGTGTGTGTACCTACTGATGCCCTGGTGTGTGTACCTACTGCTGCCCAGGTGTGTGTACCTACTGGTGACCAGGTGTGTGTACCTACTGATGCCCAGGTGTGTGTACCTACTGGTGCCCAGCTGTGTGTACCTACTGCCCAGGTCTGTGTACCCTACTGCCCAGGTGTGTGTACCTACTGCCCAGGTTTGTGTACCTTCCTGCCCAGGTGTGTGTACCTATTGCCCAGGTGTGTGTACCCTTCTGCCCAGGTGTGTGTACACTACTGCCCAGGTGTGTGTACCCTACTGCCCAGGTGTGTGTACCTATTGCCCAGGTGTGTGTACCCTACTGCCCAGGTGTGTGTACCCTACTGCCCAGGTGTGTGTACCTACTGCCCAGGTGTGTGTACCCTACTGGCCAGGTGTGTGTACCCTACTGGCCAGGTGTGTGTACCTATTGCCCAGGTGTGTGTACCCTACTGCCCAGTTGTGTGTACCCTACTGCCCAGGTGTGTGTATCCTACTGGCCAGGAGTGTGGACCCTACTGCTGAGGTGTGTGTACCTATTGCCCAAGTGTGTGTACCTACTGCCCAGGTGTGTGTACCTACTGCCCAGGTGTGTGTACCCTACTGCCCAGGTGTGTGTACCCTACTGGCCAGGTGTGTGTACCCTACTGGCCAGGTGTGTGTACCCTACTGCCCAGGTGTGTGTACCTATTGCCCAGGTGTGTGTACCCTACTGGCCAGGTGTGTGTACCCTACTGGCCAGGTATGTGTACCCTACTGCCGAGGTGTGTGTGTACCTACTGCCCAGGTGTGTGTACCCTATTGCCCAGGTGTGTGTACCCTATTGCCGAGGTGTGTGTACCCTACTGGCCAGGTGTGTGTACCCTACTGCCGAGGTGTGTGTACCTATTGCCCAGGTGTGTGTACCCTACTGGCCAGGTGTGTGTACCCTACTGGCCAGGTGTGTGTACCCTACTGCCGAGGTGTGTGTGTACCTACTGCCCAGGTGTGTGTATCCTATTGCCCAGGTGTGTGTACCCTATTGCCGAGGTGTGTGTACCTACTGATGCCCTGTTGTGTGTACCTACCAACGCCCTGGTGTGTACCTACTGATGCCCAAGTGTGTGTGCCTACTGATGCCCTGGTGTGTACCTACTGATGCCCTGGTGTGTACCTACTGATGCCCTGGTGTGTGTACCTACTGATGCCCTGGTGTGTGTAGCTACTGATGCCCTGGTGTGTGTACCTACTGATGCCCAGGTGTGTGTAGCTACTGATGCCCTGGTGTGTACCTACTGATGCCCAGGTGTGTGTAGCTGCTGATGTCCAGGTGTGTGTACCTACTGATGCCCAGGTGTGTGTAGCTGCTGATGCCCAGGTGTGTGTACCTAGTGATGCCCTGGTGCGTGTACCTACTGATGCTCAGGTGTGTACCTACTGATGCCCAGGTGTGTGTAGCTGCTGATGCCCAGGTGTGTGTACCTATTGATGCCCTGGTGTGTGTACCTGCTGATGCTCAGGTGTGTACCTACTGATGCCAAGGTACTGGTGGTTTAAGTAATAATTACAGAGCAGACTTATCTTTCAATGTCCTCTTGGCTACGATGAGCGAGGGAGTTATTCAGAAATTGGGGTACAGGGATGAGACCCCCAACATAACGGGCAATTTAGGGGTTAAAAAGACAGAAGGAACATAACCTGCTCATACAGAGTCAGAGGGGTACATCCACACCTGACCGAGTTACATTGTCCCAGTCAGATGACACAAGATGCCCCAAATCCGTTGCTCTTCGGGCCACTCCTATCTGACCAGCTATTAGCCCATTACAGCGTTTGATGGCCTCTTTGTCCGTCAATGGGAAGTTAGTTGCATATCAATAGCATGGCTTTCTTCCTTTGTATAAACAGGAGTGGGCAATCAAACTGCCAAGATGTCGATGCTGGATTCAAGCCAGGAAACCCCGGCAGAGAAACACTGTTTGAGGGGTTGGGCGGAGCTTAGAGAAAGAGAGAATCCTGTTTTGAGCAGGTTGAGGTGAAGGCTTTGGAAATTGACTGAGAGAGGTCATGAAAGTTGCTACTGAGGCAGGCTTGTGAGAGGATTCTGAAAGAATGTCCCGATCAGAAGAAAAGTGCTTTGTAAATGTGAGTATTGCCTTTGCCCCTGTCAGTGTAAATGCCATGAGAGCTGCATGTTCTTAAAAGTGCTGTTTAATGGAAACTAGTGCATTAAGGTTAAGAAACTACATGTAATCTGTTGTTGTTAGAGTTTAAAAGTTTAAATGTTGTCTTATTTTCTTTTTGTTTTTCTAAAGTTTGTTTATAAAATAACCACGCCCTATTTCTCATATCATCACTCCTGGAATGAATCGATCTTTCTGCATCATCTGGTCCAGAATCTTAGCCATTGCTGACAGCTGACCAGGCGTAACTGTTATTCCATTTTGAATCGAGTGATTCAGGGTCTCTGTATTTTGTATCTGTCACTCTTTACCCAGGTATTGTCATTTAAATAAAGGTCCCTTTACTTTGAGATGCGAACACTGCACTTATAAAGCACCATAAGAAGTCTTACAACACCAGGTTAAAGTCCAACCGGTTTGTTTCAAACACTAGCTTTCGGAGCACTGCTCCTTCCTCGGGTGAATGAAGAGGTAGGTTCCAGAAACACATATACAGACAAATTCAAAGACGCCAGACAATGCTTGGAATGCGAGCATTTGCAGGTAATTGAGTCTCTACAGATCCAGAGATGGGGTAACCCCAGGTTAAAGAGGTGTGAATTGTGTCAAGCCAGGACAGTTGGTAGGATTTCGCAGGCCAGATGGTGGGGGATGAATGTAATGCGACATGAATCCCAGGTCCCGGTTGAGGCCGCACTCGTGTGTGCGGAACTTGGCTATAAGTTTCTGCTCGGCGATTCTGCGTTGTCGCGCGCCCTGAAGGCCGCCTTGGAGAACGCTTACCCGGAGATCAGAGGCTGAATGCCCTTGGCTGCTGAAGTGTTCCCCGACTGGAAGGGAACATTCCTGCCTGGTGATTGTTGCGCGATGTCCGTTCATTCGTGTCGCAGCGTCTGCATGGTCTCGCCAATGTACCATGCTTCGGGACATCCTTTCCTGCAGCGTGGCCGAGTCATGAGCATATATTAGAACATGAGCATATATTAGGAACCAGTGATCATAATTTCAGTCAAGGACGTCAGTTTCACCTCCGAAAAGAGAGAGGCCCTCAGTTGGCTGGACGGTCAGTCCGTAACGTGGGGAGCAATTCCAACAGTGAAGGTTCAATCCCCATGCCGGCCGAGGTTATCAACAAAGACTTCTCAACCTTGACCCTCGCGTGTGATAACCCTCCGGTCAAATAGCCACCAGTCAGCTCTGTCTCAAAAAACTTCCAGTCCTCGGGAAATGTGGCGACTTTCATTTCATTTCAGAAAGTAGCGAGAGATGTTGGGATCCTGTTTCAATGAAAGGGTGTGCTTTATTTTGCTGTGTGAGCTCCGGAGTCGCATGTAGGCCAGACCGGGTAAGGACGGCAGATTTCCTTCCCTGAAGGACATTAGTGAACATAGAACATAGAACATAGAAAATACAGCACAGAACAGGCCCTTCGGCCCACGATGTTGTGCCGAACCTTTGTCCTAGATTAATCATAGATTATCATAGAATTTACAGTGCAGAAGGAGGCCATTCAGCCCCCCGAGTCTGCACCGGCTCTTGGAAAGAGCACCCTACCCAAACTCAACACCTTCACCCAACACTAAGGGCAATTTTGGACACTAAGGGCAATTTATCATGGCCAATCCACCTACCCTGCTCATCTTTGGACTGTGGGAGGAAACCGGAGCACCCGGAGGAAACCCACGCAGACACGGGGAGGACGTGCAGACTCCGCACAGACAGTGACCCAAGCCGGAATCGAACCTGGGACCCTGGAGCTGTGAAGCAATTGTGCTATCCACAATGCTACCGTGCTGCCCTTAAGGACAAATAAATCTACACTATATTATTTTACTGTAATCCATGTACCTATCCAATAGCTGCTTGAAGGTCCCTAATGTTTCCGACTCAACTACTTCCACAGGCAGTGCATTCCATGCCCCCACTACTCTCTGGGTAAAGAACCTACCTCTGATATCCCTCCTATATCTTCCACCTTTCACCTTAAATTTATGTCCCCTTGTAATGGTTTGTTCCACCCAGGGAAAAAGTCTCTGACTGTCTACTCTATCTATTCCCCTGATCATCTTATAAACCTCTATCAAGTCGCCCTCATCCTTCTCCGTTCTAATGAGAAAAGGCCTAGCACCCTCAACCTTTCCTCGTAAGACCTACTCTCCATTCCAGGTAACATCCTGGTAAATCTTCTTTGCACCTTTTCCAAAGCTTCCACATCCTTCCTAAAATGAGGTGACCAGAACTGTACACAGTACTCCAAATGTGGCCTTACCAAAGTTTTGTACAGCTGCATCATCACCTCACGGCTCTTAAATTCAATCCCTCTGTTAATAAATGCGAGCACACCATAGGCCTTCTTCACAGCTCTATCCACTTGAGTGGCAACTTTCAAAGATGTATGAACATAGACCCCAAGATCTCTCTGCTCCTCCACATTGCCAAGAACTCTACCGTTAACCCTGTATTCCGCATTCATATTTGTCCTTCCAAAATGGACAACCTCACACTTTTCAGGGTTAAACTCCATCTGCCACTTCTCAGCCCAGCTCTGCATCCTATCTATGTCTCTTTGCAGCCGACAACAGCCCTCCTTACTATCCACAACTCCACCAATCTTTGTATTGTCTGAAAATTTACTGACCCACCCTTCAACTCCCTCATCCAAGTCATTAATGAAAATCACAAACAGCAGAGGACCCAGAACTGATCCCTGCGGTACGCCACTGGTAACTGGGATCCAGGCTGAATATTTGCCATCCACCACCACTCTCTGACTTCTATCGGTTAGCCAGTTCATTATCCAACTGGCCAAATTTCCCACTATCCCATGCCTCCTGACTTTATGCAGAAGCCTACCATGGGGAACCTTATCAAATGCCTTACTAAAATGCATGTACACTACATCCACTGCTTTACCTTCATCCACATGCTTGGTCACCTCCTCAAAGAATTCAATAAGACTTGTAAGGCAAGACCTACCCCTCACAAATCCGTGCTGACTATCCCTAATCAAGCAGTGTCTTTCCAGATGCTCAGAAATCCTATCCTTCAGTACCCTTTCCATTACTTTGCCTACCACCGAAGTAAGACTAACTGGCCTGTAATTCCCAGGGTTATCCCTAGTCCCTTTTTTGAACAGGGGCACAACATTCGCCACTCTCCAATCCCCTGGTACCACCCCTGTTGACAGTGAGGACGAAAAGATCATTGCCAACGGCTCTGCAATTTCATCTCTTGCTTCCCATAGAATCCTTGGATATATCCCGTCAGGCCCGGGGGACTTGTCTATCCTCAAGTTTTTCAAAATGCCCAACATATCTTCCTTCCTAACAAGTATTTCCTCGAGCTTACCAGTCTGTTTCACACTGTCCTCTCCAACAATATCGCCCCTCTCATTTGTAAATACAGAAGAAAAGTACTCGTTCAAGACCTCTCCTATCTCTTCAGACTCAATACACAATCTCCCGCTACTGTCCTTGATCGGACCTACCCTCGCTCTAGTCATTCTCATATTTCTCACATATGTGTAAAAGGCCTTGGGGTTTTCCTTGATCCTACCCGCCAAAGATTGTTCATGCCCTCTCTTAGCTCTCCTAATCCCTTTCTTCAGTTCCCTCCTGGCTATCTTGTATCCCTCCAATGCCCTGTCTGAACCTTGTTTCCTCAGCCTTACATAAGTCTCCTTTTTCCTCTTAACAAGACATTCAACCTCTCTTGTCAACCATGGTTCCCTCACTCGACCATCTCTTCCCTGCCTGACAGGGACATACATATCAAGGACACGTAGTACCTGTTCCTTGAACAAGTTCCACATTTCACTTGTGTCCTTCCCTGACAGCCTATGTTCCCAACTTATGTACTTCAATTCTTGTCTGACAACATCGTATTTACCCTTCCCCCAATTGTAAACCTTGCCCTGTTGCACGCACCTATCCCTCTCCATTACTAAAGTGAAAGTCACAGAATTGTGGTCACTATCTCCAAAATGCTCCCCCCACTAACAAATCTATCACTTGCCCTGGTTCATTACCAAGTACTAAATCCAATATTGCCTCTCCTCTGGTCGGACAATCTACATACTGTGTTAGAAAAGCTTCCTGGACACACTGCACAAACACCACCCAATCCAAACTATTTGGTCTAAAGAGTTTCCACTCAATATTTGGGAAGTTAAAGTCGCCCATGACTACTACCCTGTGACTTCTGCACCTTTCCAAAATCTGTTTCCCAATCTCTTCCTCCACATCTCTGCTACTATTGGGGGGCCTATAGAAAACTCCTAACAAGGTGACTGCTCCTTTCCTATTTCTGACTTCAACCCATACTACCTCAGTAGGCTGATACTCCTCGAACTGCCTTTCTGCAGCTGTTATACTATCTCTAATTAACAATGCCACCCCCCCCACCTCTTTTACCACCCTCCCTAATCTTATTGAAACATCTATAACCAGGGACCTCCAACAACCATTTCTGCCCCTGTTTTATCCAAGTTTCCGTGATGGCCACCACATCGTAGTCCCAAGTACCGATCCATGCCTTAAGTTCACCCACCTTATTCCTGATGCTTCTTGCGTTGAAGTATACACACTTCAACCCATCTCCGTGCCTGCAAGTACTCTCCTTTGTCAGTGTTCCCTTCCCCACTTCCTCATTACACGCTTTGGCGTCCTGAATATCGGCTACCTTAGTTGCTGGACTACAAATCCGGTTCCCATTCCCCTGCCAAATTAGTTTAAACCCTCCCGAAGAGTACTAGAAAACCTCCCTCCCAGGATATTGGTGCCCCTCTGGTTCAGATGCAACCCGTCCTGCTTGTACAGGTCCCACCTTCCCCAGAATGCGCTCCAATTATCCAAATACCTGAAGCCCTCCCTCCTACACCATTCCTACACCATTCCTGCAGCCACGTGTTCAACTGCACTCTCTCCCTATTCCTAGCCTCGCTATCACGTGGCACCGGCAACAAACCCGATGGGTTTTTGTGACAATCGACAATGGTCAGCATTAGGGGCGAAATTCTCCCCCAACGGCGCGATGTCCGCCGACTGGCACCAAAAACGGCGCCAATCAGACGGGCATCGCGCCGGCCCAAAGGTGCGGAATGCTCCGCACCTTTGGGGGCCGAGCCCCAACATTGAGGGGCTAGGCCGGTGCCGGAGGGATTTCCGCCCCGCCAGCGGAAATGGCGTTTGGTGCCCCGCCAGCTGGCGCGGAAATGCGGCGCATGCGCGGGAGCGTCAGCGGCCGCCGACAGTTTCCCGCGCATGCGCAGTGGGGAGAGTCTCTTCCGCCTCCGCCATGGTGGAGGTCGTGGCGGAGGCGGAAGGGAAAGAGTGCCCCCACGGCACAGGCCCGCCCGCGGATCGGTGGGCCCCGATCGCGGGCCAGGCCACCGTGGGGGCACCCCCGGGGTCAGATCGCCCCGCGCCCCCCCCCAGGACCCCGGAGCCCGCCCACGCCGCCTGGTCCCGCCGGTAAATACCAGGTTTGATTTACGCCGGCGGGACAGGCAATTTCTGGGCGGGACTTCGGCCCATCCGGGCCGGAGAATTGAGCGGGGGGGGGGTCCCGCCAACCGGCGCGGCCCGATTCCCGCCCCCGCCCAATCTCCGGTACCGGAGACTTCGGCAACCGGCGGGGGCGGGATTCACGGCGGCCAACGGCCATTCTCCGACCCGGCGGGAGGTGGAAGAATGACGCCCCAGGTGTTTAATTCCAGATTTTTATTGAATTCAAACCACACCAGCTAGCATCCTAACCTAGTTCCACAGAGACCCTGGGTCTCGGGATTTACTAGTCCAGTCACCACTGTGACACCGTCTCCGCATTGAAGAAGCTACTGTCTGCAGGTTAACCCTTTCCTCGATTAATGAACAGTGAATTTAAACAAAGGTTGTGAGGTTTAGGGAGGGAAATGGGAAGCGTTGGTTGTATCGGTGGGTCAGAATCCTGGAGAGTGGGCAGCACGTTGGCACAAGTGGTTAGCCCTGCAGCCTCACGGCGCCGAGGTCCCAGGTTCGATCCCGGCTCTGGGACACTGTCCGTGTGGAGTTTGCACATTCTCCCCGTGTCTGCGTGGGTTTCGCCCCCGCAACTCAAAGACGTGCAGGCTAGGTGGATTGGCCACGCTGAATTGCCCCTTAATTGGGGGAAAAAAATTGGATACATTATTGGATACATTTTTTTTTAAAGAATCCTGTCCTCCCTAACAGCACAGTGGGTGTACCTACACCACACCGGGACAGCAGCGGGTTCAGGAAGGCGGCTCGCCCACCACCTTCTTAAGGGGCAATTAAGGACGGGCAACAAATGCTGGGCCCGGCCAGCGATGCCCACATCCCATGAATGAATGAGGAACGATATTCCAGAGCTTGGGACCCAGGCAACCGAAGGTATGGTGGTCAGAAATGCTGGAGCAATGGGAATCTGGGGTGTGCAAGAGGCCAGAATTGCAGGAATGCGGAGATCTTCGAAGTTTGTGGGGTTGAGTAGACGGTCCTTGATTGAATGTGTTTTGGGTTAATTTAAACAGCAGATGGGATGAATGGTCCCCTGTGGGAGTCGACGTTCGGAGCGTGAGAGATTTCTGTGGTTGCTAAGAACCTGGCTGGTGGGAATAGAAGGAGGGGACATCTGGGCGAGGGAGGGGGTTGTTACGAGGGTCTCGGGGTCGGGTGGGTCTTGTAGCCACCTGGGTTGGCCACTTCCCGACTTAAAATGGAGAACCGCAAAGGCTGAAGGGAAATTCAGCCAACACAGGCAAAAACCAGCAGGTGCAAGTTTACTGTGTATTAGACTCTGCAAAAGCCCAGACAGCATCGATACAGGCAGCCATCTGCATGGTAATGTAGCAGCCATCTACATACTGATGAGCGATCCCCGGGAACAATCGAAACATTCTGAGGTAAACAAGGCCAAGCCAGACTCCTCGGCGCCAGAGGTTAACGGACACTTAAAGACCGCCCAACGACCAGGGAACCGCTCCAGTATTGGAGAAATCGAACCAAGCGATTGGAACAAAGTCCAATCACTTGGAACCAGGTACGGGGTCCGCCTCGAAGGACGGGAAGCCCCTGGGGACTATAAAGTAAAGCCCCCAAGTTCAAATCATCCTTCTTGACAGGGTCACTCAGCAACGCGAAGCAACCCTTGACCGTGACCTGTCCGGCGGCCTCCAAGAAAGTAAGTCTCAAGTCAACGCTCGCTACGAGATAGGCGCTCCTCGCTACAAGTCCATACCAGATTTTGAATCCTGCAGACTCAGAACCTGAACGAAAGGCCATTTGTTCCCCTGACCCGGTGGGCCAGTCCGAAGCTAAGTATAGGCCTTTTAGTGATAGGAATAGCCTAGAAAGTAGAGTTTATGCATGAGTAGCGATTACTGTGTATAATAAATGTGCTTTGATCTGAATCTTACTAATTGGCGTATTGAGTTATTGATCATTACTTGAACTTGAACCTCGTGGCGGTATCATAAAGATACCTGGCGACTCGAGAGCAAAGGTTATAAAACAGAGCCAATTGAACCAACCAAAAGTTAGCAACTGTCTCGAGGCCACACAGTACAGTACAGCCTTAGATCAGCGTTCTTTGCTCATAGGTTCCCCTGTAGAATAGGCTCCCTGCTCAGGAGTGGGTTAAAGTTCATGGGGAGCTCAGAGTCAGATGGAAGACCTGTCTCAACACCAGGATCTATGGCAGTAGATGGTCCTGTCAAAGTCAGTGGAGCAGCAATTAGATCAGCTCCAATTTTAACCCCTTGTTGCTCATTTCTCCCCGATCGAGGAGAGTTGCGATCGATCGGTTTACACATTACGCTATCGTCCACAGGGACATGACAACAAAATCTACCTGGTACTTCCTCCTGCATCCGTTCACAATGATTTGGGTTTTGTAATGATTCCCGTGACGCTCTATAAAAGAATGTTTGCTTTTAAATGATACTTTCCCTAAACCAAGCCTCGATTTTATGCTGTGCCTCAGCCTCTCTTATGTCCCTCTCTCCAGCTCTCCATTGTCACTCAGTCAACTCGCTTGCTCCCTTCCCTCGTTTCTCTCTCTCTCTACTAATCTGGGTGTCTCTCTCTCTCTCTTCTATTTCACCCACTCTATCTCATTGTTCTCTCACTCTCCTGTTTTTCACTCTCACCTGTTCTCTTCCTGTCTCACTAGCTATCCAGACGGAAAAAGGAATTTGGATAATTTTCTTATTTCGCCATTTTACTATATTTTCCTTCTCTTCCTGTGTTTCACTCTCTGACTCTCTCTCTACCCTGTCTCTCCCCTTCTGCCTCTCTTACCCTCGCTCTCCCCTAACTCCCTCGCTCTCCCCTAACTCTCTCGCTCTCCCCTAACTCCCTCGCTCTCCCCTAACTCTCTCGCTCTCCCCTAACTCTCTCGCTCTCCCCTAACTCCCTCACTCTCCCCTAACTCTCTCGCTCTCTCCTAACTCTCTCGCTCTCCCCTAACTCTCTCGCTCTCCCCTAACTCTCTCGCTCTCCCCTAACTCTCTCGCTCTCCCCTAACTCCCTCGCTCTCCCCTAACTCTCTCACTCTCCCCTAACTCCCTCGCTCTCCCCTAACTCCCTCGCTGCTCCCTCGCTCTCCTCTAACTCCCTCGCTCTCCCCTAACTCCCTCGCTGCTCCCTCGTTCTCCCCTAGCTCCCTCGCTCTCCCCTAACTCCCTCGCTCTCCCCTAACTCTCTCGCTCTCCCCCAACTCCCTCGCTCTCCCCTGGCTCCCTCGCTCTCCCCTGGCTCCCTCGCTCTCCCCGAACTCTCTCGCTCCCCCCTAACTCCCTCGCTCTCCCCTAACTCTCTCGCTCTCCCCCAGCTCCCTCGCTCTCCCCCGGCTCCCTCGCTCTCCCCTGGCTCCCTCGCTCTCCCCTAACTCTCTCGCTCTCCCCTAACTCCCTTGCTCTCCCCTAGCTCCCTCGCTCTCCCCTAACTCCCTCGCTCTCCCCTAACTCTCTCGCTCTCCCCTAACTCTCTCGCTCTCCCCTAACTCCCTCGCTCTCCCCTAACTCCATCGCTCTCCCCTAACTCTCTCGCTCTCCCCTAACTCTCTCGCTCTCCCCTAACTCTCTCTCTCTCCCCTAACTCCCTCGCTCTCCCGTAACTCCTCGCTCTCCCCTAACTCCCTCGCTCTCCCCTAACTCCCTCGCTCTCCCCTAACTCTCTCGCTCTCCCCTAACTCTCTCGCTCTCCCCTAACTCTCTCGCTCTCCCCTAACTCTCTCGCTCTCCCCTAACTCTCTCGCTCTCCCCTAACTCCCTCGCTGCTCCCTCGTTCTCCCCTAGCTCCCTCGCTCTCCCCTAACTCCCTCGCTCTCCCCTAACTCTCTCGCTCTCCCCCAACTCCCTCGCTCTCCCCTGGCCCCCTCGCTCTCCCCTGGCTCCCTCGCTCTCCCCTAACGCTCTCGCTCTCCCCTAACTCCCTCGCTCTCCCCTAACTCTCTCGCTCTCCCCCAGCTCCCTCACTCTCCCCCGGCTCCCTCGCTCTCCCCTAACTCTCTCGCACTCCCCTAACTCTCTCGCTCTCCCCTAACTCCCTCGCTCTCCCCTAACTCCCTCGCTGCTCCCTCGCTCTCCCCTAACTCCCTCGCTCTCCCCTAACTCTCTCGCTCTCCCCTAACTCTCTCGCTCCCCCCTAACTCTCTCGCTCTCCCCTAACTCTCTCGCTCTCCCCGAACTCCCTCGCTCTCCCCCAGCTCCCTCGCTCTCCCCTGGCTCCCTCACTCTCCCCTGGCTCCCTCGCTCTCCCCTAACTCCCTCGCTCTCCCCTAGCTCCCTCGCTCTCCCCTAACTCCCTCGCTCTCCCCTAACTCTCTCGCTCTCCCCTAACTCTCTCGCTCTCCCCTAACTCCCTCGCTCTCCCCTAACTCTCTCGCTCTCCCCTAACTCTCTCGCTCTCCCCTAACTCTCTCGCTCTCCCCTAACTCCCTCGCTCTCCCCTAACTCTCTCGCTCTCCCCCAGCTCCCTCGTTCTCCCCTGGCTCCCTCGCTCTCCCCTGGCTCCCTCGCTCTCCCCTGGCTCCCTCGCTCTCCCCTATCTCTCTCGCTCTTCCCTAACTCCCTCGCTCTCCCCTAGCTCCCTCGCTCTCCCCTAACTCCCTCGCTCTCCCCTAACTCTCTCGCTCTCCCCTAACTCTCTCGCTCTCCCCTAACTCTCTCGCTCTCCCCTAACTCCCTCGCTCTCCCCTAACTCTCTCGCTCTCCCCTAACTCTCTCGCTCTCCCCTAACTCCCTCGCTGCTCCCTCGTTCTCCCCTAGCTCCCTCGCTCTCCCCTAACTCCCTCGCTCTCCCCTAACTCTCTCGCCCTCCCCCAACTCCCTCGCTCTCCCCTGGCTCCCTCGCTCTCCCCTGGCTCCCTCGCTCTCCCCTAACTCTCTCGCTCCCCCCTAACTCCCTCGCTCTCCCCTAACTCTCTCGCTCTCCTCCAGCTCCCTCGCTCTCCCCCGGCTCCCTCGCTCTCCCCTGGCTCCCTCGCTCTCCCCTAACTCTCTCGCTCTCCCCTAACTCTCTCGCTCTCCCCTAACTCTCTCGCTCTCCCCTAACTCCCTCGCTCTCCCCTAACTCCCTCGCTGCTCCCTCGCTCTCCCCAACTCCCTCGCTCTCCCCTAACTCTCTCGCTCTCCCCTAACTCCCTCGCTGCTCCCTCGCTCTCCCCTAACTCCCTCGCTCTCCCCTAACTCTCTCGCTCTCCCCTAACTCTCTCGCTCTCCCCTAACTCTCTCGCTCTCCCCTAACTCTCTCGCTCTCCCCTAACTCCCTCGCTCTCCCCCAGCTCCCTCGCTCTCCCCTGGCTCCCTCGCTCTCCCCTGGCTCCCTCGCTCTCCCCTAACTCTCTCGCTCTCCCCTAACTCTCTCGCTCTCCCCTAGCTCCCTCGCTCTCCCCTAACTCCCTCGCTCTCCCCTAACTCTCTCGCTCTCCCCTAACTCTCTCGCTCTCCCCTAACTCTCTCGCTCTCCCCTAACTCTCTCGCTCTCCCCTAACTCCCTCGCTCTCCCCTAACTCCCTCGCTCTCCCCTAACTCTCTCGCTCTCCCCTAATTCTCTCGCTCTCCCCTAACTCTCTCGCTCTCCCCTAACTCCCTCGCTCTCCCCTAACTCTCTCGCTCTCCCCCAGCTCCCTCGCTCTCCCCTGGCTCCCTCGCTCTCCCCTGGCTCCCTCGCTCTCCCCCAGCTCCCTCGCTCTCCCCTGGCTCCCTCGCTCTCCCCTGGCTCCCTCGCTCTCCCCTGGCTCCCTCGCTCTTCCCTGGCTCCCTCGCTCTCCCCTAACTCTCTCGCTCTCCCCTAACTCCCTTGCTCTCCCCTAGCTCCCTCGCTCTCCCCTAACTCCCTCGCTCTCCCCTAACTCTCTCGCTCTCCCCTAACTCTCTCGCTCTCCCCTAACTCTCTCGCTCTGTCCTAACTCCCTCGCTCTCCCCTAACTCCATCGCTCTCCCCTAACTCTCTCGCTCTCCCCTAACTCTCTCGCTCTCCCCTAACTCTCTCGCTCTCCCCTAATTCTCTCGCTCTCCCCTAACTCCTCGCTCTCCCCTAACTCCCTCGCTCTCCCCTAACTCCCTCGCTCTCCCCTAACTCTCTCGCTCTCCCCTAACTCTCTCGCTCTCCCCTAACTCTCTCGCTCTCCCCTAACTCTCTCGCTCTCCCCTAACTCCCTCGCTCTCCCCTAACTCCCTCGCTCTCCCCTAACTCTCTCGCTCTCCCCTAACTCTCTCGCTCTCCCCTAACTCTCTCGCTCTCCCCTAACTCTCTCGCTCCCCCCTAACTCCCTCGCTGTTCCCTCGCTCTCCCCTAGCTCCCTCGCTCTCCCCTAACTCTCTCGCTCTCCCCTAACTCTCTCGCTCTCCCCTAACTCTCTCGCTCTCCCCTAACTCCCTCGCTCTCCCCTAACTCCCTCGCTCTCTCCTAACTCCCTCGCTCTCCCCTAACTCTCTCGCTCTCCCCTAACTCCCTCGCTCTCGCCTAACTCCCTCGCTCTCCCTTAACTCCCTCGCTGCTCCCTCGCTGTCCCCTAACTCCCTCGCTCTCCCCTAGCTCCCTCGCTCTCCCCTAACTCCCTCATGTCATAATATCCACGCATGTATATAATGAGATGCAGACAGGCAGTGATTGACACACACGATGACCAGTAAGCACACAACACAGTGCAGCCAATCACCAGACAGGACACCACCACTATAAAGCCAGAGGGCACTAGGTTTCCCGCTCTCTCGGGACCCAGCCACTGGGACAGTCAGAGTCCACAAGCTAGCACAGTGCAAATACCATGCGGTAGCTCGTAAGTCTGGTCAGGCTAGTACAAGGTCTCCAGTCAGTTCAGTGTAGTGTCGACCCACAGCTGAATATGTCTATCAGTTCTATCATTGAATAAAACAGTGTTGGAACTTCTCCAGTGTTAGACGTCTGTTTCTAGCTTCCCTGCATCGAGTGCAGTCCACATCGAACCTACCTGCCTAACACATCATGGTACCAGAGTGATACTGATCTTGACGGACCTACCTCGAGTGAATCAGCATTGACCAGCAAGCAGCCATCCGGTGAAATGGAAAACATCCAGCCTCCTCCGCAGCTCCGCATCTCCGGCAACCTCGGCGCCAATTGGAAAATCCTCAAGCAAAAGTTCCTCTTGTACATCGAGGCCTCCGACCTCGAAGCAGCATCGGATGCCAGGAAGATTGCGCTATTTCTCTCCACCGCGGGGGACCACGCCACCCACGACGAGCCCGACAACCCGACGGTGCAGGTGCGTACGTTGACCGACTGCGTATGCGCGATGGCGCACGGAATGCGCTGACGTCGGCGTCATGACCTGTCCGAATTGTGGCTCCGCCCATTTAAAGCGGCAATGTCCGGCAAAAGGACGCCGGTGTCTACAGTGTGGCGAGCTTGGCCACTACGCAGCCCTTTGCAGATCTGCTCCACCGCCCAGCGTCCAGCGATCCCAGCCGCGGCGCAGAAGTGTCCGCTCGATACAACAAGGCATGGCGGACTCCGATCCCGACAGCCCAACAGACCCTGATGCTGAGTGCCTCAAGTCCCCGCACCGGGGGGGGGGGCGCATCATAACCACACATGCGCTGCCTTCCACCACAACGGCGAAACGCCTCTCGATCCTCAGCGTGGATCCCGACGACGAGTGGTGTGCTGTCCTCACAGTTAACAAGGCTCACATCCGGTTCAAACTGGACACCGGCGCGTACGCGAACCTCATCTCAAAATCCGACCTCGTGCCTGCAAGCTCCTGAACCCGGTTCAGCGAGTCCACACCATGTCATCGTCACCGGCGACGGCCTCGCCTGATGGAAACTTGCAAGCCGACATAGATGACATCAGCACGCAGTACCACAGCGTGGTCGACGGCATGGGCACGCTCCCATACCGATATAAAATACTGCTCAAGCCGGTCCTCCGCTTCCTCGGGATGGTCAACCTCCTCGGAAAATTCATTCCCAACACCCCCCGCAGACCCCTCAACAAACAAGTGGGAACATTCGCATTGGGTTCTACGGCAGCCACTCAGGATCCAGGATAAATTGGTTCTCCTCCGGTTTTAAAAAAAAATAATTTCCGGGTTGTGGACGTTTCTAGTTAGGCTAGCATTTATTGTCCATCCCTAATTGCGATCAGAGGTGAGCTGCAGTGCGTGTGGTGTAGGTACACCCACTGTGCTGTTAGGGAGGGAGTTCCAGGGTGTTGCCCCGGCGACAGTGAAGGAACGGCCGATATATTTCCCAGTCGGGGTGGGGAGTGACTCGGAGGGGAACCTCCAGGCGGTGGGGTTCCCAGGTATCTGCTGCTCTTGTTCTTCGAGATGGTAGAGGGGGTGGGTTTGGAAGGTGCTGTTTTTGGAACCTTGGTGAGTCGCTGCCGTGCATCTTGTAGACGGGACACACGGCTGCCACTGTGCTTCGGGGGGGGAGGGAGTGAATGTTTGTGGAAGGGGGAGCAATCAAACGGGGCTGCTTTGTCCTGGATGGGGTCGAGCTTCTTTTTTTTAAAAATATTTTTTATTCTACATGTTCACATTTTCCTTCAAACATTTACACCCCACCCACAGACAGTAAATGGTAACAAATACAAAATCAATCCCCTTAACAATACCAACGATCCCATCCTCCCACCGCCCCAAACAACGGCCCACCTGTCAATATATGCATCCAATAAACCAAACCCTCCCACGGTGGAAGCAAAAAACAAAAGAGAAAAAGAAAAAGGAGTCCGGGACCGCCCATGGTCACCATTGAGCTATAGAGTCCACTCCCCCCCCCCCACCCCACTACACTCAACGCCATCCAATCTCTGAAAGAGTACCGTACACGATACCCAAGAGTTGTACACCCCCCACCCCCCCCCGCAAGTCCCCAGCTCCTCCCGTCCACTGCCTCTTGTAAAGCTCCTCCCCCTACCCTCGGTTCCTCCCCCCCCCAACTTTACACCCCGGCTAGACCACTCGGACCCTGTTCTGCCAGGCTCCGATGGCCGCAGCCCCTCCCCCCAGCTCACTCCCGTTCACTGGCCGGCTTAAACCGGCCAGCGTGGAGGCCCCCGCCCGGGTCCCTTTCCCACTTGCCCGGCCCTAGGAAAGCCCAGAGATCCCCTTTTAGCACACAAACCCCGCATATCCACCTACACCCCAAAGAGCCCTCATTCCGACTGACAGTCCCATCACTTCCCTTGTCTAATTATATACAACATTGGCTCCTTTAGTCTCTACACCCGCACGCAGTGATACAAAAAAGAAGAAAA
Source organism: Scyliorhinus torazame (assembly GCF_047496885.1). Lineage (NCBI taxonomy): Eukaryota > Metazoa > Chordata > Chondrichthyes > Carcharhiniformes > Scyliorhinidae > Scyliorhinus > Scyliorhinus torazame. The sequence goes on from NC_092737.1 coordinate 24,034,684, forward strand.
TACAGTCATGAGGTTACATCGGCACATGGTCATTTCTCAATTTCTCAGTTCTGCCAGAGCCCTTCTGCTTTCGCAAACTCCTCCGCTGCTTCCGCCGTTCCAAAATAAAAGTCCCTGAGCTTGTAAGTCACCCTCAGCTTCGCTGGATATACAATGCCGCACCGCACCTTGCTAATGTACAGTGCCCTCTTCACCCGGTTGAAGGCAGCCCGCCTCCTCGCCAGCTCCACCGTAAAGTCCTGGTATACACGTATACCAGCTCCAGCCCACTGCACCACCCGCTTCTGCTTGGCCCAGCTCAGGACCTTCTCCTTCACACTGTACCTACGGAAGCACAGAGTCACTGCTCTTGGCGGCTCACTCGCCTTTGGCCTAGGCCTCCACGACCGATGAGCCTGATCCAGTTCATATCGGGAGGGATGTTTTGCCAGCATCGCGGCAAAATACTCAGGCGGCCTCGGTCCTTCAACTCCTTCGGGCAGCCCCACAATCCTCAAATTCTGTCGCCTGGATCTGTTTTCCAGGTCTTCCATTTTTCCTCGCAGATCCTTGTTAGTATCCATCACCTTCCGCATCTCTCTCCCCATCGAGGCAAGTTGATCACCGTGCTGCAATAACGTCTCCTCCACTTCCTTCAGCATCTCCCCTTGCTCCATACATTTCTCAATCTGCGCAAACTGCTTTTGGAATTCCGCAGCCATCACCGTAGTTATTTCTTCAGCTGTAAGAAGTGCGGCCTTCCCTGGTGCTCCAGCCTCCATTTTCTTTACTGACCCCGCGGTGACCTTTCCACTCCCCAGCGGACTTTCAGCCGCTTTTTTCATGGCCGTTTTCTTGCTGGTCTTCGACATTCTTCTCCTCTGTGCTGTCTCCCGACTTTTACTGCCTCCGCTGGCGCTAGGACCATGCGTTAACCCCCGACAATGCCGTTCCCGAATGGGTGCCCTCCAACGCGTGGCTGCCTCCCGCCGTCACCGGAAGTCCATTTTTCGGCGTCGAGCTTCTTGAGTGTTGTTGGAGCTGCCCTCATCCAGGCAAGTGGAGAGTATTCCATCACACTCCTGACTTGTGCCTTGTAGATGGTGGGCAGGCTTTGGGGGGGGGGGGGGTCAGGAGGTGAGTTACTCTCCGCAGGATTCCCAGCCTCTGACCTGCTCTGGTAGCCACAGTATTAATGTGGCTGGGTCCAGTTCAGTTTCTGATCAATGGTAACCCCCAGGGTGTTGATTGTGGGCGATTCAGCGATGGTGATGCCATTGAATGACAAGGGGCGATGGTTAGATCCTCTCTTGTAGGAGATGGTGATTGCCTGGCACTTGTGTGGCACGAATGTAACTGGTCCCTTGTCAGCCCCGAGCCTGGGTATTGTCCAGGTCTCGCTGCATTTGGACAGGGACTGATTCAGTATCTGAGGAGCCGCGAATGGTGCTGAACATTATGCAGTCGTCCACAAACACCCCCAATTCTGACCTTATGATAGATGGGAGGTCATTGATGAAGCAGCTGAAGATGGTTGGGCCCAGGACACGACCCTGAGGAACTCCTGCAGTGATGTCCTGGAGCTGAGTTGATTGACCTCCAACCACCACAACCATCTTCCTTTGTGCCGGGTATGATTCCAACCAGCGGGGAGTTACCCCCCTGATTCCCACTGACTCCAGTTTAGCTTGGGCAGCTTGATGCCAAACTCGATCAAACGCTGCCTTGATGTCAAGGGCACTCGCTCTCACCTCACCTCTGGCATTCAGCTCTTTTGTCCATGTTGATGGGTTCTGAGTAGGCTGATCTGTCCGATGATGTCCGCAGACATGGGAGGCAGGCGGTGGGTGAAGGGCTGTTTTTGGGGTTCGAGCCCCTCCCTCCGGCCCCTCGATCTCCGGCACCTCGACCTCTGGCACCTCGACCTCCGACACCTCGAACTCCGACATCTCGATCACGACCTCGCCTCTGCACGGACCGGAAGGGAAGTCTCTCGATGAGCTCCATGTCTTCCCAAATGAAGATTCTCTGATCTGGTTGGCCACAGAACCTCCCAGGGGAGATTCCACGGGGATGTTTGACCGCTTCAGGGATGTTTGGAGGACACGTCCCAAAAGTGTTTCTGCCTAACCAGTGACGCCCACACCCTGCAAATGAATTTTAAAGCGGGGATTAGCGCCTCAATGCTGGGTAATTGGGCACGGGGGGAACACGCTGATGTGGGAACTCGATCCTTGCCGCTGGATTTGGAGTCCCGCTCAGGATATTCCTCCAGTGCTCTGAGCCGCTGGCTGCAGGGGGTCCACGTCTGTAGGAGCGTCGTGGCCTTCTCTGTTCCAGAGTAAAGGGTCCAGAGGTTCATCAGACCCTTCCAACAGTCCCGCCCAGCCGTGTCGCTGCCCTGTGTCCCGTTCATTCCCCACCATCCCTGGGTTGGCAACAGCGAACAAGCATTTCATCTGGACGTCAAATCTCTTGTTCAGCGACAAGACAAGAAAGGCATTCAATGGGAGGAGACCGCTCGGAGTCAGAGGTCAGATGATGCTTAATATGATTCAAGGTCATTCCCTTGTTATATGAAGATGAGAAATGTTGCCAATTCTACACATTGTCAATCCTTCAGTTAATGAAAATGTTTGTTATAATCTCCCACTGAGCCCACCTCTGCCCTGCCACCGATAATAATAATCTTTATTGTCACAAGTCAGCTTACATTAACACTACAAAGAAGTTACTGTGAAAATCCCCTCGTCGCCACATTCCGGCACCTGTTCGGGTTGCAGAGGGAGAATTCAGCATGTCCAATTCACCTAACAGCACGTCTTTCGGGACTTGTGGGAGGAAACCGGAGCGCCCGGGGGAAACCCACGCAGACACGGGGAGAACGTGCAGCCTCCGCACAGTCAGCCAAGCCGGGAATCGAACCTGGGTCCCTGGCGCTGTGAAGCAACAGTGCTAACCACTGTCCTACCGTGCCGCCCTGGACCACAGCGATTCCGTTCAGCCCGCCCTCCCTCCCTCCTCCACTCCTGCCCCCGCACTCCCCATCTTCAAAATTTCATCGTGTTTAGTCTCTCGCCGTCTCGCCCCACTCCAGCTCCGAGATCTCCCTCCACCGTTACTCCGCCGGAGCGGGAACGGGTGCCCGCGACCCCGAGTCCACCCTGCAGTCCGGAACTCTCTCCGTAAACCCCCCACCGCCCAGCGCCATCCCCCCCCCCACCTTTTTAACCATGTCGCTGCCCGCCTCGACTCTTTTTCCAGTTTGCGTTACCGTGACGAGTTGATGGTCGGTCACCTTATTGCGGGGTAATGATTAGCGACCATGGAACTGATTTCAATCACCTCGGGTTTTTGGTACTGCTGAGGGGGTGGGGGTGGGAAGGGGTTAATGTGCGATTGTAATCTTGGGGAGGACAAATCGCATCCTGGGATGGGGGCAGGGTCTGCAATCCTGAAGCTTTGGGGGACTGGGGTTGGTGGGGGGGGGGCGCAGGGTGGAATGAAGAGCTCCGGGGCCTCTTGGCCCACAAGCAGTGCTGTAAAAACGCATATGTTTTCCACGAAGCTGTCCTTGCCTCTTTTGATTAGCTTCTGAGTGTCCAAGAGACAGATAAAAGAGGGGGCGGGTGGGGGTTGGGGGATATCTCAATTCTGGATTAGTCTGCATTAATACCTGAATTCCCTTACTCTCTTTATTAGAGCAATGCCAGGGAAGGTCAGCGAGCCAGCAGAGAACGGGACTCTCCAAATTGTTCTTCTGGAAGGAACAGTACAGCACAGGGTACATCCCGTGGGCTGGGATTTTGTGCCGCCTTTTAATCGGGCGTGAATGCTAGATCTTACGAGAGGCCCAAATTGCGTTTTAGGTGGGCAGGAGGTCCCATCGCGATTGCCCCCGCGCGCGCCCCTGTGTCACAACTGGTTTCCCAGCATGCAACTTCGGGTTCCTCGTTCCCATGCCATTATCGGGCCTCCCTATAGGATTCATCCCGCATTCCCCCCCCCCCCCTCCCCCCCCCGGCCGGCCTCCCGCCCCGCCAAAGCCCATGGCGGCATGATGTCACAACGGCGCGATTTACAACACCTTTCAGAAGGCGGGAACCTGGCGAGTTGACCTCCGAGTGGGGGGGTTCAGAGGTTGATCTCCGAGGGGGGGGGGTTCAGAGGTTAACGCACAGCTCACCCACAGGGCACTGCTGACTTGGAGGGGAGAGAGAAGACACCGGCAAGGGTGAGGAGGTGAGGGGGGGAGGGGTGGGGGAGGGGGTCCCCGGGGGCGGCCTAGCAGAGGACTCGGGGGCACCCAGCACCAGGAGGGTCCAATGCACTGGGGCTGAATGCTGAAGGCCCGGGGCCTGGAGGCGCATGGGGCTGCAGGGGTAATGGAACTGGGGGAAAGGGTCAAAGGCTTAGGGGTCAGAAATGCGGAAAGGTTCAATATTATGTGACCCTTCCTGAGGCATTATTCTTCTGCTGCTAGCCCTCTGCCTTCCTGGAGGGTCGACACTAGGAAGGGAAGCCTGGGCTCACGGATTGGCTGGTTGGCCAGTCATTACAGACTGACAAATCCACTCATATGTTGGGAGGGTTGGGGGGGGGGGGGCAGTGGCGGCTGCGAGCCCACCACTGAGAAGGGCAGGTCGCATGGCGATGTCATGCCAGTCATGAGAATTCCTTTGCCGCTGAGCTTGTTCAGCTGCAACTCCATTGTGCTCACCCAATTATGCTCACCACCGACGTACGTGAGTGCCACTGATTGCCGCTCAGCAGTTAACCCTTGGCGCGCCGACCTCCACATCCGGTGACTGCAGTGGTTTCCCTGCGCCACTGGCCGAGTGTGAAAGCGCGAACATCCTCTTTGACGGTGAGACAGAGTGGCCGACGTGAGCATCCTGACCCACGCGATGTGCATGGCTGTGCATTTTGACAGATGAAATGAAATGAAAATCGCTTATTGTCACGAGTAGGCTTCAAATGAAGTTACTGTGAAAAGCCCCTAGTTGCCACATTCCGGCGCCTGTTCGGGGAGGCTGTTACGGGAATTGAACCGTGCTGCTGGCCTGCCTTGGTCTGCTTTCAAAGCCAGCTATGAAACGAGTGAACACTTTATAAACCCCCAGTAAACATCTTCACAACTATCAACACCAATAAATCCCCTAAAGAATACAGTACTCTCTAAGTAACTCTTAAACTTTCCTTGCAACATCCAGAAGACAAAAAGAATCCTCTTAACAGAAAGACATCAGGTTTAACTTCTCTACTGAGAGCAGTTACCACTTTGAAATCACCAAATGAACATTCATAAGCTTGCAGAGATTCATACACACAAAACGAAACTAAACACACCCTGTAGCAAACAGCCTAAAGCGAAAGTAAAAGCAGACAGACAGCCCAGCTCCACCCACTCTCTGACATCACTGATAAACATCTGTTTCTTAAAGGTACTCTCATATGACCGGACAATTCCTGCACCTAACAGCTCAGGATGCAGTAGAGCGGTCAAGCTGCACGGGGCGAAGGTTGGAGTCTGGTCTTGCCCATTCCAGGAACAGGTCCTCAGTGCGGTGGCCAGCACCTGAGTCACTGGCCGTCGAGGTGCAGCGACCGAGGGCGAAAGCTGACCGCCAACTCTCAATTCGGCAGGGATTAGCGCGAGGGGGGAGGTGGGGCCCGTGGAACTGGCTCGCATTCTTCTGGCACACCGAGAGGAGAGAAGATGCCAACGGAAGCGCCTGGTTCTCCAGAACGCGAAGGGGGAAGGGGTGGCGCCCCCGGGGACTTGGAGGGTACCCACTGCCTCTGGCTTTGAAAGTCACAGCTGCCAACTTTAACCCAACTGGCTACTTCCAGAGCTCCACGGGTGACCTTTGTGGCATCTTGAAAACCTCGGAGTGCTGGCCGGCACACCAAGGGAACAGAACCACGTCCAACTGGACTGGGATCAAGCTGGCCAGGATGTAATGATTCACCCAGCTTTCCACCGCTGCGGCTCGCCATCGACTGTCCTCAGGTGGGCTATCCGATCCCCGTGGCATTAATGAGGCCGGTTCATCAACCGCAACGGGCTTCCACTCCCCCGATATTCAGCTGGCCTGTGACCGGAGGAATTCTCCACCTCCGGCTGCGTGCCCCGTTCCCGGGGAGCGCGCACGCGGCCCCCAACCCTGACTGATCCCAGGGCCTCACCGGGTTTTTCAGTGGCCCGTGACGACCACGGGGCTGGCTCCTCGTGGGCAGGGGATACCCACTGAGGAGGCAGCTGACGAAGCCTCCGCTGAGGCCGCAAGAGTTCCGCTGAGGCCGGATACAACGGGGAGGTGGCGGCGTAGCGGCGCGATCGCTGGATCAGTAATCCAGAGACCCGGGATCAGGACCTGGGTCTGAATCCCACCACGGCAGGCAGCGGAATAAAAGGGCTGGGAGGGGTTGTTGGGTTGCGGGGATGGGGCGGAAGTGGTGGGTCGGTGTAGACTCGATGGGCTGAATGGCCTCCTTCTGCACTGTGTGTGTGTGTGTTCTATCAGGAATTAAAAGATGGCCATTAAAAACCATTGTCGATTGTCGTAAAATCCCATCTGGTTCACGGTTGTCCTTTCGGGAAGGAAATCGGCCATCCTTACCCGGTCTGGCCTACATGTGACTCCAGACCCACACCGCAATGTGGTTGAACTCTTAACTGCCCCCTCAAGGTTAATTAAGGTTGGGCAATAAATGTTGCGATGCACCTCGCCTGCACATCTTTGGGTTGTGGGGGTGAGACCCACGCAGACACGGGGAGAATGTGCCAACTCCACGCGGACAGGGACCCGGGGCCGGGATCGAACCTGGGACCTCGGCCCCGTGAGGCAGCAGTGTGCCACCATGCCGACCACCTCCTATGATCCTCGTGTCGCTTCTATGATCATTCCTCCTGCGTCTGAGTGCTGGCAGGGCGCACCCTTCACTGGCGAGGCTCGCGTCACGGGGCTGCCACGGCCGTCCATCGTCCCGACACTACAGTCAGATGGTGACGATTGCAGAGGAGCCAGTGCAGTGATCTTCAGAGAGCCCCTGCAAATGTCTGACTCCTGTCTGGCTGACGGCAGCTCGCTTACTCTCGATGACCTGGGGGGTCACATCATGGCGGTGTCACGGGGGAAGGAACAAAGAACAAAGACATGTACAGCACAGGAACAGGCCCTTCGGCCCTCCACGCCCGTGCCGACCATGCTGCCCGACTAAACTACAATCTTCTACACTTCCTGGGTCCGTATCCCTCTATTCCCATCCTATTCATGTATTTGTCAAGATGCCCCTTAAATGTCCCTATCGTCCCTGCTTCCACCACCTCCTCCGGTAGTGAGTTCCAGGCACCCACTACCCTCTGCGTAAACAACTTGCCTCGTACATCTACTCTAAACCTTGCCCCTCTCACCTTAAACCTATGCCCCCTAGTAATTGACCCCTCTACCCTGGGGAAAAGCCTCTGACTATCCACTCTGTCTATGCCCCTCATAATTTTGTAGACCTCTATCAGGTCGCCCCTCAACCTCCTTCGTTCCAGTGAGAACAAACCGAGTTTATTCAACCGCTCCTCATAGCTAATGCCCTCCATACCAGCCAACATTCTGGTAAATCTCTTCTGCACCCTCTCTAAAGCCTCCACATCCTTCTGGTAGTGTGGCGACCAGAATTGAACACTATACTCCAAGTGTCACCTCCCCTCATCTCAGGTCCTCATTACTGATCTGTGCCTTCGAGGCCCAGTGTCACCCAGTCCTGTTAGAAATTTATAGGCTGTGTTGTATGTGGGCTATCAACACGGCAACATGTGTACAGCGTACACATCGACAATGACTGGGAAGGGTGATGGCAGAGAGAATTCAAGTATAGAAGCAGGGATGTGTTGCTGCAATTGTACAGGGCCTTGGTGAGGCCACACCGGGAGTATTGTGGGCAGTTTTGGTCTCCTTCTCTGAGGAAGGATGTTCTTGCTCTCGAGGGAGCGCAGCGAAGGTTTACCAGACTGATTCCAGAGATGGCGGGACTGACGTACGAGGAGAGATTGAGACGGTTAGGATTGTATTCGCTGGAGTTCAGGAGAATGAGGGGGGATCTCATAGAAACCTATAAACTTCTAACAGGACTGGAGAGGGTCGATGCCAGAAGGATGTTCCCGATGGTGGGGGGGATTTGAGGGCAGCACGGTAGCATTGTGGTTAGCACAATTGCTTCACAGCTCCAGGGTCCCCAGGTTCGATTCCCGGCTTGGGTCACTGTCTGTGCGGAGTCTGCACGTTCTCCCCGTGTCTGCGTGGGTTTCCTCCGGGTGCTCCAGTTTCCTCCCACAGTCCAAAGATGTGCAGGTTAGGTGGATTGGCCGTGATAAATTGCCCTTAGTGTCCAAAATTGCCCTTAGTGTTGGGTGGGGTTACTGGGTTATGGGGATGGGGTGGAGGTGTTGACCTTGGGTAGGGTGCTCTTTCCAAGAACCGGTGCAGACTCGATGGGCCGAATGGCCTCCTTCTGCACTGTAAATTCTATGATAATCTATGATAATCTATGACTGGACAGGGTCGATGCAGGAAGGATGTTCCCGATGGTGGGGGGGATGGACAGGGTCGATGCAGGAAGGATGTTCCGAATGGTGGGGGGGACTGGACAGGGTCGATGTAGGAAGGATGTTCCCGATGGTGGGGGGGACTGGACAGGGTCGATGCAGGAAGGATGTTCCCGATGGTGGGGGGGACTGGACAGGGTCGATGCAGGAAGGATGTTCCCGATGGTGGGGGGGACTGGACAGGGTCGATGCCAGAAGGATGTTCCCGATGGTGGGGGGGACTGGACAGGGTCGATGCCAGAAGGATGTTCCCGATGGTGGGGGGGACTGGACAGGGTCAATGCAGGAAGGATGTTCCCGATGGTGGGGGGGACTGGACAGGGTCGATGCAGGAAGGATGTTCCCGATGGTGGGGGGGACTGGACAGGGTCGATGCAGGAAGGATGTTCCCCATGGTGGGGGGGGACTGGACAGGGTAGATGCAGGAAGGATGTTCCCGATGGTGGGGGGGGACTGGACAGGGTCGATGCAGGAAGGATGTTCCCGATGGTGGGGGGGACTGGACAGGGTCGATGCAGGAAGGATGTTCCCAATGGTGGGGGGTGTCTAACGCTTAGAGGAGATGTGCGAGGGAAGTCTTTTTACACAGAGAGTAGTGAGTGCCTGGAACTCGCTACCGGAGGAGGAAGCAGGTACGACAGTACGATAAGTGGCGCCTTGACAAATACATGAATAGGATGGGAATAGAGGGATACGGACCCCGAAAGTGTAGAAGGTTAAACGGGGCAGCATGGTTGGCGCAGGCTTGGAGGGCCTAAGGGCCTGTTCCCGTGCTGTACTGTTCTTTGTTCTTTGATAACGGAGGACTCAGCATTTCTAGAATGTTCCGTCCGTGCTCCACTGATCACAGATGACCCCAGGTCTGAAGGTGTGACTCGAACAAAGCACTGTACATTTTCAGTTTGACAACCAAGGTTATATTCACCTCACTGGCAAATACCACTCCGCATTAGCTGTTGAAACCTCCAATGGTGCTTCTTCGACCTCTGGACCCGACAATCCCAATCCTCCTTGCTAGGATCGTGGATGAGAAACACAACAATTTTTCAATTTGCAAAGCTGTGGGGGAAGGGTACTGAGATGTCCTAGAACATGTTTACCCAGAACTAAGCAACATCCCTCATAAATGATCTACAGCCGAGGGATCGGCATGGTGGCACAGTGGGTTAGCACGGCCGCCTCACATCGCCAGGGACCAGGGTTCGGTTCCGACCTCGGGTGACTGTCTGCGCGGAGTCCGCACGTTCTCCCCCATGTCTGTGTGGGTTTCCTCCGGGGGCTCCGGTTTCCTCCCAAAGCCCAAAGATGTGCAGGTTAGGTGGATTGGCCGTGATAAATTGCCCCTTGGTGTTAAAAGATGTGCAGGGTAATTGGCGACGGTGATTGGGTGGGAGAGTGGGCCTAATTGGGTGGTCTGTCAGAGGGTTGGTGCAGACTAGATGGGCCAAATGGCCTCCTTCTGCACTGTAGGGATTCTATGCATGCTCCAAATCTAAACCGTTTTCCATTAGCCATATATCTGTAAACAAGTAAATGGTTAAAACCAATGATGACCTCGCTTTATTGACCACTTAATTACAGCTTTAGCAGACACATTGCCTGCATGCATCTTGAACCAGGGTTTTTAATAACATTACTCCCACAAGTATAAAATATAATATATAACAACACCCGCATTCATCAGATCTTCCACCCAATCTCTCACTTGCACCCATCTGGACTCATCCACATTCCTACTGCTAGCTCCGAACTCTCACCAGACCTGGTTCACACACAGCACCCTGCTCACTGACCTGCGATGCCTACCAATCCGGCAATGCCTCCTTTTCCAAATTGTTCACCTCATGCTCATATCCCGCCATGGCCTTACTCCCTGCCCTGTAACCTCCTCCAGCCCCTCCAACTCTCCGAGATCATCTGCATCCCTCCAATTCCGGCCTCTTGAGTATTTCCCCCCCTCCCTCTTCCACCGAATTCCACCGCTCCGCCTTTGGCGCCCGTGCCTTCAGCTGCCTGGAAGGGGAGGGGCGGGCGAGCTCTGGAATTCCCTCCCTTAACCTCGCCGCCTCTCTCCCCCTCTCCCTCCCCCTCTAAGACGCTCCTTAAGACGAACCTCCTTTTGGCCAACTGGTCGTAAATTGCCTACTTGACTCGGTGTCTCGACGTGTTATCATAGAATTTACAGTGAATAATGAAGCCATTCGGCCCATCGAGTCTGCACCGACCCACTCAAGCCCACCTCCACCCTATCCCCGTAACCCAGTAACTCCACCTAACCTTTTTGGACACTCAGGGCAATTTATCATGGCCAATCCACCTAACCTGCACATCTTTGGACTGTGGGAGGAAACCGGAGCACCCGGAGGAAACCCACGCCCACACGGGGGAGAACGTGCAGACTCCGCACAGACAGTGACCCAAGACGGGAATCGAACCTAGGACCCTGGAGCTGTGAAGCAACTGTGCTAACCACTGTGCTGCCGTACGGCCCTTCCTGTGAAGTAGACATTTTATTGTGGTGGAAGCACCATTAAAATATACCTTGCTGTTGTAGAAATGCACACCTTGTTCTGACCTCCCTTCCTGCCTGGTCTCCTGCCTCCTACTGGAGCCTGTTTCTGGCAGCTGTCAGCTTGATAGATTTAAAATACTCACAGCCAAGGCATCATTGATTGTAAGAGTTACGAGTCCAATAATAGAACTGTCAAGTGTCTGCGTTCCGAACCTCCCAACCTTCAAAAAGCATTGCTGAGGAGCTGAAGAGTTGTTGACAAATGATTTCATTCCGAATGAGATCACGTCAAACGCATCATCTGTGCTTGACACCATCAGAGCGGAGATGATGCATGTCCCCCTTGTCCTCCTCAGCGGAGATGATGTCCGGCTAGTTTTGTGCGCAGCTTGTTCAAAAAAGGCAGGCTGGTGTTCGGAAAACTGATATGGTGTCATTTTTTTTACACGTGACGTTGAGTCAACAATCGAGTTTGCCGTCAAGGGAGCTGCCTAAACAGCCCATCGGGTTTCCATTGATGTGTGCACTCCGCACGTGAGCGTTCCCGACCCGCCTGTTTGACGGGGTGGGCACGGAGAGATCATTCGAGAATCTAGGGGGATCTAGAACACGAGGACACAGTCTCCGGATAAGGAGGTCGGCCATTTTGGGACTGAGAGGAGGAGAAATCTCTTCACTCAACAGGGTTGTGAATCTTCGGCATTCTCCGCCCCAGAGGATTGTGGGTGCTCCATCATCGGATAGATTCAAGGCTGTGGGATGGACAGATTTTTGGTCTCTCAGGGGATTGTGGGATATCAGGAGTGGATGGGGAAAATGGAGTTGAGATCCCAGATCAGCCATGATGGTATAGAATGGCGGAGCATGATCAATGGGCCGAATGGTACATTGTCATGGGTGTGCATATAAATATCTGTAGTGAGAGTACCTTTAAGAAATGGGTGTTTATTACTGCAGTGATGTCAGAGAGTGGGTGGAGCTGGGTTGTCTGTCAACTTTTTACTTTCGTTTTAGGCTGTTTGCTGCAGGGTGTGTTTTAGTTTCGTTTTCAGAGCTGGTTAGCTGCAGTCACAGCTAGAAGGTGTATTAGTGTCTCCCTCTGTAATCTAAAGACTATAAATCGATCGTTTGGTGATTTAAAACTAATAACTGCTCTCAGTCGTGACTTTAACCTGATGTGCTTCCGTTTAAAGATTTTTTTAAAGTCTTCTGGATGTTAAAAGGACAGTTTACGGATTACTTAGTGTTGTATTCTTTTGGGGTTGTATTTGAATTGATGGTAGCTAAGATGTTCACTGTATGTTTTAAAAAGGTTAACTTGAGTTCATAGAATAAACATTGTTTTGCTTTGAAAAATACTTTTCCATTTCTGCTGTACCACACCTGTAGAGTGGGCCGTGTGCTCCCCATACCACAATCTAGTAAAAGTTGTGGGTCAGGTGAAATCCATGATACACTTTGGGGTTCTCTAAACCCTGGACCATAACAGTATCCTTGCTCCTATTGCGAGTGTTCTTCTGGTCACCACCACCACCCCTCCCCCTGCCCCCTCTCCATCTCACCCTATCTGTATATCTTTGCATTCCTCTCTCCCCCATGTGTTTATCCAGCTTAGCTCCCTAGACGTCTTGATACTATTCACCCTGAGCACTCCTCGTGGGAGCGAGTCCCACATTCTCCCCATTCCCTGTGGGAGCGACATCCGCATTCTCCCAACTCCCCTTTGGGAGCGAGTCCCATATTCTCCCCTCTCCCTGTGGGAGCGGGTCCCACATTCTCCCCTCTCCCTGTGGGAGCGAGTCCCATATTCTCCCCTCTCCCTGTGGGAGCGGGTCCCACATTCTCCCCTCTCCCTGTGGGAGCGAGTCCCACATTCTCCCCACTCCCTGTGGGAGCGAGTCCCACATTGTACCCACTCCCCTGTGGGAGCGAGTCCCACATTCTCCCCACTCCCTGTGGGAGCGAGTCCCACATTGCACCCACTCCCCTGTGGGAGCAAGTCCCACATTCTCCCTACTCCCTGTGGGAGCGAGTCCCACATTCTCCCTACTCCCTGTGGGAGCGAGTCCCACATTGTACCCACACCCCTGTGGGAGCAAGTCCCACATTCTCCCTACTCCCTGTGGGAGCGAGTCCCACATTCTCCCTACTCCCTGTGGGAGCGAGTCCCACATTCTCCACACTCCCTGTGGGAGCGAGTCACACATTCTCCCCACTCCCTGTGGGAGCGAGTCCCACATTCTCCCCACTCCCTGTGGGAGCGAGTCCCACATTCTCCCCACTCCCTGTGGGAGCAAGTCCCACATTCTCCCCACTCCCTGTGGGAGCGAGTCGCACATTCTCCCCACTCCCTGTGGGAGCGAGTCCCACATTCGCCCCACTCCCTGTGGGAGCGAATCCCACATTCTCCTCACTCCCATGTGGAAGGCACCCACATTCTCCCCACTCCCTGTGGGAGCAAGTCCCACATTCTCCCCACTCCCTGTGGGAGCGAGTCGCACATTCTCCCCACTCCCTGTGGGAGCGAGTCCCACATTCTCCCCACTCCCTGTGGGAGCGAGTCCCACATTCTCCCCACTCCCTGTGGGAGCGAGTCCCACATTCTCCCCACTCCCTGTGGGAGCGAGTCCCACATTCTCCCCACTCCCTGTGGGAGCGAGTCCCACATTCTCCCCACTCCCTGTGGGAGCGAGTCCCACATTCTCCCCACTCCCTGTGGGAGTGAGTCCCACATTCTCCCCACTCCCTGTGGGAGCGAGTCCCACATTCTCCCCACTCCCTGTGGGAACGAGTCCCACATTCTCCCCACTCCCTGTGGGAGCGAGTCCCACATTCTCCTCACTCCCATGTGGGAGCGAGTCCCACATTTTCCCCACTCCGTGGGAACGGGTCTCACATTGAGATCCAAAAAGAAGAAGTGTTAGGCGCCTTGAAAAATATTAAGGTGGATAAGTCCCCAGGGCCGGATGGGATCTATCCTAGAATACTGAAGGAGGCAAGAGAGGAAATTGCTGAAGCCTTGACAGAAATCTTTGGATCCTCACTGTCTTCAGGTTATGTCCCGGAAGACTGGAGAACAGCCAATGTTGTTCCTCTGTTTAAGAAGGGGAGCAAGGATAATCCAGGGAACTACAGGCCGGTGAGCCTTACGTCAGTTGTAGGGAAATTACTGGAGAGAATTCTTCAAGGCAGGATCTACTCCATTTGGAAGCTCGTGCGGAGTCTGTGCGGAGTCTGCACTTTCTCCCCGTGTGTGCGTGGGTTTCCTCCGGGTGCTCCGGTTTCCTCCCACAGTCCAAAGATGTGCAGGTTAGGTGGATTGGCCGTGCTAAATTGCCCTTAGTGTCCAAAAAATGTTAAGTGGGGGTTACTGGGTTACGGGGATGGGGTAGATACGTGGGCTTCAGTAGGGTGCTCTTTGTAAGGGCCGGTGCACACTCGATGGGCCGAATGACCTCCTTCTGCACTGTAAATTCTATGAATATTCTATGAGTGGATGTATTAGTGAGAGGCAGCGCGGTTTTATGAAGGGGAGGTCGTGTCTCACTAACTTGATAGAGTTTTTTGAGGAAGTCACAAAGATGATTGATGCAGGTCGGGCAGTGGATGTTGTCTATATGGACTTCAGTAAGGCCCTTGACAAGGTCCCTCCTGGCAGACTGGTACAAAAGGTGAAGTCACACTGGATCAGGGGTGAGCTGGCAAGATGGATACAGAACTGGCGAGGTCATAGAAGGCAGAGAGTAGCAATGGAAGGGTGCTTTTCTGATTGGAGGGCTGTGACCAGTGGTGTTCCACAGGGATCAGTGCTGGGACCTTTGCTGTTTGTAGTATATATAAATGATTTGAAGGAAAATGTAACTGGTCTGATTAGTAAGTTTGCGGATGACACAAAGGTTGGTGGAATTGCGGATAGCGATGAGGACTGTCGGAGGATACAGCAGGATTTAGATTGTCTGGAGACTTGGGAGGAGAGATGGCAGATGGAGTTTAATCCGGACAAATATGAGGTAATGCATTTTGGAAAGTCTAATACAGGTAGGGAATATACAATGAATGGTAGAACCCTCAAGAGTATTGACAGTCAGAGAGATCTGGGTGTACAGGTCCACAGGTCACTGAAAGGGGCAACACAGGTGGAGAAGGTGGTCAAGAAAGCATACGGCATGCTTGCCTTCATTGGCCGGGGCATTGAGTATAAGAATTGGCAAGTCATGTTGCAGCTGTATAGAACCTTAGTTAGGCCACACTTGGAGTATAGTGTTCAATTCTGGTCGCCACACTACCAGAAGGATGTGGAGGCTTTAGAGAGGATGCAGAAGAGATTTACCAGGATGTTGCCTGGTATGGAGGGCATTAGCTATGAGGAGAGGTTGAATAAACTTGGTTTGTTCTCACTGGAATGACAGAGATTGAGGGGCGACCTGATAGAGGTATACAAAATTATGAGGGGCATAGACAGAGTGGATAGTCAGAGGCTTTTCCCCAGGGTAGAGGGGTCAATTACTAGGGGGCATAGGTTTAAGGTGCGAGGGGCAAGGTTTAGAGTAGATGTACGAGGCAAGTTTTTTACGCAGAGGGTAGTGGGTGCCTGGAACTCGCTGCCGGAGGAGGTGGTGGAAGCAGGGACGATAGTGACATTTAAGGGGCATCTTGACAAATACATGAATAGGATGGGAATGAAGGTTTTAATTTAGACAGGTAGCACGGTCGGCGCAGGCTTGGAGGGCCGAAGGGCCTGTTCCTGTGCTGTACTTTTCTTTGATCTATTCTCCCCACTCTCTTTGGGAGTGAGTCCCACATTCTTCCCACTTCCTGTGGGAGCGAGTCCCATATTCTTCCCCACTCCCCTGTGGGAGCGAGTCCCACATTCTCCCCACTCCCCTGTGGGAGCGAGTCCCACATTCTTCCCCACTCCCTGTGGGAGCAAGTCTCACATTCCCCCCCACTCCCTGTGGGAGTGAGTCCCACATTCTCCCCACTCCCCTGTGGGAGCGAGTCCCACATTCTCCCACTGTCTGTGTTTCTCCTGAATTCCCCCATTGGGATTTATTAGTGATTATCTCTGTTGCTGGGAGCACCAGGAAGTTGGGAGGGATTTCCTCCCGTTTTAATAGCATTGACCTCCACCTTCCACCCATCTTCTCTACCTCTCATCAGTTGAACACCTGGGTAAATTTAAATATCTCTCTCGGGGATCTTACACTTTCCAGAAGATACAAGAATTTGTATTGCAGACCTACCCTCTGCAAACAAAAGCAACATGTCCAGGCATTGCACATTAATCAAATGCACGGGGGGGGGAGGCAGGCGGAGAAATGGCTCCCAGGTTATAAATAACTCTTTCTTCAAGGTTGGCTTCTAAGCCAGTTCAATCCTCCCAGATGGTTGATTCCAGTAGATTTCTGGGAACCCTTTTTAACCTTGCCTGTTTTGACAGATCGTGTTTGCAGTGTCTAGGTCCAAACGTTGCGGTATGCTTTCTACGATAAAGACAGAACAAAACTACTCAAATTTTGATCGTTTTGAGCCGTGGCAGATAGGACGCTCCTACTTATGGGAGATTTTGAGTGTCGAAGCCACGAACACAAGGGGCAAGTCTGAGACTAGGTCCCCACTCCGCCGTGGGAACAGTGCGTGTTACGCCAGAGAAAATGGCACAGAATGGCCCCCGATCCTCTGTTTGGCTGGGGGCGAGCATGCCGGCAGCGTAGAGTAACTGGCTCTAGTTGCTGATGCGGCCCAGAGATTTGCCGGGTCAGTGGCGGCCTGCAGGGGCCGCGCAGTGCTACATGGCGGAGGCTGCCCGCAGACCCTGCCCGCGCGGACTGGCCCTCGCCTGACTGTCGGAGCGCTGGACTGAGTCCGCAGCCGCCACGTCGAGTTCCCGATGGATGAGACCACACGCGATCGACGCCGTCGGGAACTTGGCCGTTTGGGGGCGGAGCATCGGGGGGGGGTGCGGGCCTCAGGCAATGTGCTGAGGCCTTCGGTACGTGGGGCGGCCTACTCTCCGAGTTCGCCACTTTGGAGAGGGCGGGGCATCGCGAAAGCGGCGCCGCCCCCGATTTGGTCGGGAACTTTGATTCTCCGGCTGGTCGGCGAATGCGATTTCGGCGTCGCCGACTGGAGAATCCAGTCCCCGATATTACTGGAAGGAGAGATGTGCTGTTGAAGCTTTTCAGCTCGCACTCATCAGGATAGATGCAAGAATGCCAAATTTCAAAGGGAGCAACAAGTCACACTATATGAGAGGGGCGCTAATTGGTTGGCAAGTGGGCTCCAATTGGACAAGGCGTTG
Organism: Scyliorhinus torazame; assembly: GCF_047496885.1. Classification (NCBI taxonomy): domain Eukaryota; kingdom Metazoa; phylum Chordata; class Chondrichthyes; order Carcharhiniformes; family Scyliorhinidae; genus Scyliorhinus; species Scyliorhinus torazame. The sequence goes on from NC_092737.1 coordinate 24,052,078, forward strand.
TCATGGTGAATGCACCTGGGAGTTATTGCTCTCCCCCCACCCCCCCGTGCATTTGTTTATTCAAAAAATGCCTGGACATGTTCCTTGTGTTTGCAGAGGTCAGGTCCCTGCATATGAATACCTGTATCTTCTGGGAAATGTAAGTAAGAGGCATTACAAGCCTGATTGGTAGACAAGCCCTGGCCACGAACACATTCTCAACTTTAATCACTCCATCATTGGCGTCCATGCCTTCATCAGCCTGGGGGCCCCTAGCTCTTTAATTTCTGTGCTTAACATCTCCCACCTCTCTCTCCTCCTGTAGCCACCTGGGATGGCCACTTCCCGACTTAAAATGGAGAACCGCAAAGGCTGAAGGGAAATTCAGCCAACACAGGCAAAAACTAGCAAGTGCAGAAATCATGTGTATTGAAACCTGCTAGAAACCAGACAGCACTGAAACCAGCAGCCATCTGCATAGTAATGAGCAATTCCCAGGCACAATTGAAACACTTAAGGTGAATAAAGCTGAGCGATCAGGGAACTGCTCCAGCATTGGAGAAATCAATCCCAGTAATTGGAAAGTAGTCCAATCACTTGGAACCAGGTACGGGGTCCGTCCAGAAGGGCGGGAAGCCCCTGGGGACTATAAAGTAAAGCCCCCAAGTTCAAATCGTCCTTCTTTGGCAGGGTCACTCAGCAGCGAATCAACCCTTGAGAGTGAACTGCCCAAGCGGCCACACCAACCAAGTAAGCCTCCAGTCAACGCTCGCTACGAGATCGGCGCTCCGAGCTACCAGTCCATACCAGCTTTTGAATCCTGCAGACTCAGGACCTGAACGAAAGGCCATTTGTTCCCCTGACCTGGTGGGCCAATTCCGAAGCTAAGTATAGGCCTTTTAGTGATAGAAATAGTCTAGAAAGTAGAGTTTATGCATAAGTAGTGACTTACTGTGTATAATAAATGTGTTTTGATTTGAATCTTACTAATTGGTGTGTTGAGTTATTGATCATTACTTGAACTTGAACCTCGTGGCGGTATCATAAAGATACCTGGCGACTCTAGAGCAAAGGTTAAACAAACAGAGCAAATTACGAATTAAGAGCCAACCAAAAGTTAGCAACACTCCTTTGAGAGGCTCCTTAAAACCAACCTGTTTGACCGGCCCTGTGGGTCGACCACCCTGATGTCAGAGGCACAAATAAATGACAATGTTCTTCGAAAATCAATTGCTTTTCTTTCCATCAACGTGAAGTGCCTTGGGAATTGTTGTTACATTAAAGGTGCTATATTATAGAAACAAATGAAAGTAGGAATTAGGGGCCAGAAGTCGGCAATTCAGCCCTTCAAGCCTGCTCCACCAATCAGATCATGGCTGATCTCTTCCTGGTCTCAAATCCACCTCCCCACCGTAATGATATCATGGCTGTGGTGTAATTCGACGACTGACCACCAGGAGTCTCATTAGTATAATCAGTGAATGTTAGAGTCAGGTGACCTCAGGCTGACTGGCGAACTGGAAGAGAGAGGTTGCTTGTGCATGATCTTACCATTATTCATCTCTTGTTTTGTATGTAGTTTACCCACACTTTAACGTTAACAAATCATTTATAGCTTTAGCTACAAGTGTTCTTGGAATATAAATCAGGCCATCCAACGACCTGTCTGTTGCCCATATCCCTTTAACCTGTTCTTTAAAATCAGAAATATATCTATCTCCTTCTTGAAAGCATTTAATGATTCAGATTCCACCGCACCATGGGGCAGCAAGTTCCACAAATTCGGCGAGAAGTAGTTCCTCCTCATCTCAGTTCTATATATTATCTACAACCTCTCAACCTGTGTCTGTGACCCCCGGTTCTAGATTGCCCCACAAAGGGGGAACATTTGTTGAAGTTTACTTTCTCATTCCCTTTTAATATTTTATACACCTCGATCGGATCCCCTCTCAACCTTCTAAACTCCAGCGAGTATAAAACCCAAACTGTTCAATCACCTCGTACGTCAACCCTTCCATCCCCGCAATCAATCTGGTGAACCTTCCTCTGAACTGCCTCCAATGCCCCCATATCCTTCCTCAAACAAGGAGCCCAAAACTGGACCCAATACTCCAGATGTGGGCTCACCAACACCCTGTACAGCTCCTTGGAAGACCAGACAGGCTTCGTCAAGGGTCGGAAATTGTCGGCCAATGTACGTCGGCTGTTGAAGATCGTCCTTTCCACCGTCTTGTGCCAGAACCGGGGGGTGATTGATTCCATGGATGGTGAAAAAGCATTTGGTGCGATGGACTTCTCTGACACTCTTGGGAGGTTTGGTTTTGGGCGAAGGTTCATACCCTGGGTTTGTTTACAGTACAGGGCCCCCACTGCTGGCGTTGGCAGGAATGAGTTGAGTTCTTTCCCCCCCGAACCGGGGCAGGGGGTAAGGATGACCATTTTCTCTGCTTTGATTTGATTTGATTTATTATTGTCACATGTGTCATGATATGCAGACATGCAGATAATGATATACAGACAGGCAGCTAATGAACACAGAGAACAGGACATGACCAATGAGCCGGTAGGATACTCAGGGGTGTCCATTTTGGAAGGACAAATATGAATGCGGAATACAGGGTTAACGGTAGAGTTCTTGGCAATGTGGAGGAGCAGAGAGATCTTGGGGTCTATGTTCATACATCTTTGAAAGTTGCCACTCAAGTGGATAGAGCTGTGAAGAAGGCCTATGGTGTGCTCGCGTTCATTAACAGAGGGATTGAATTTAAGAGCCGTGAGGTGATGATGCAGCTGTACAAAACTTTGGTAAGGCCACATTTGGAGTACTGTGTACAGTTCTGGTCGCCTCATTTTAGGAAGGATGTGGAAGCTTTGGAAAAGGTGCAAAGAAGATTTACCAGGATGTTGCCTGGAATGGAGAGTAGGTCTTACGAGGAAAGGTTGAGGGTGCTAGGCCTTTTCTCATTAGAACGGAGAAGGATGAGGGGCGACTTGATAGAGGTTTATAAGATGATCAGGGGAATAGATAGAGTAGACAGTCAGAGACTTTTTCCCCGGGTGGAACAAACCATTACAAGGGGACATAAATTTAAGGTGAAAGGTGGAAGATATAGGAGGGATATCAGAGGTAGGTTCTTTACCCAGAGAGTAGTGGGGGCATGGAATGCACTGCCTGTGGAAGTAGTTGAGTCGGAAACATTAGGGACCTTCAAGCAGCTATTGGATAGGTACATGGATTACGGTTAAATGATATAGTGTAGATTTATTTGTTCTCAAGGGCAGCACGGTAGCATTGTGGATAGCACAATTGCTTCACAGCTCCAGGGTCCCAGGTTCGATTCCGGCTTGGGTCACTGACTGTGCGGAGTCTGCACGTCCTCCCCGTGTCTGCGTGGGTTTCCTCCGGGTGCTCCGGTTTCCTCCCACAATCCAAAGATGTGCGGGTTAGGTGAATTGGCCAATGATAAATTGCCCTTAATGTCCAAATTGCCCTTGGTGTTGGGTGAAGGTGTTGAGTTTGGGTAGGGTGCTCTTTCCAAGAGCCGGTGCAGACTCAAAGGGCCGAATGGCCTCCTTCTGCACTGTAAATTCAATGATAATCTATGATTAATCTAGGACAAAGGTTCGGCACAACATCGTGGGCCGAAGGGCCTGTTCTGTGCTGTATTTTCTATGTTCTATGTACAGTATCACACCTCCAGCACGTGGCTAAGAGCTAGTCTGGTTCAGTCAGACAGAGTAACCACACTTAGGTTAGCAGAGAGTCAAACTCATAGGGAACTGTGCTAACTGTGCTACTGGTTCAATAAATCTGATTGAACTAACTTCAAGGTCTGGAGTATCTTGTGGGTTAAAGCTGCATCCAGTTGCAGCCTGTGTTATCCCAGAGTATGTAACACGACAACATGTATTAGTATACAGTGAAAAGTACTGTTTCTTGCATGCTGTACAAACAATGCATACCGTACATAGGGGAGGAAGGCGAGACTGCAGAATATAATGTTACAGTTATAGCCAGGTGTAGAGAAAATTTTTATTTATAAATTTAGAGTTTATTCCAATTTAGGGACAATTTAGTGCAGCCAATCCACCTGGCCTGCACATCTTTGGATTCTGGGGGCGAAACCCACGCAAACACGGGGAGAATGTGCAAACTCCACACGGACAGTGACCCAGCAGGGAATCGAACCTGGGACCTTGGCGCCGTGAGACAACCGTGCTAACCACTTGTGCCACCGTGCTGCCCAGAGATAAGATCAACTTAACACGAGGTAGGTCCATTCAAAAGTCTGATGGCATGTAGGGAAGAAGCTGTTCTTGAGTCGGTTGGTACGTGACCTCAAACTTTAGTGTCTTTTTCCTGACGGAAGAAGGTGGAAGAGAGTATGTCCGGGGTGCGTGGGGTCCTTAATTATGCTGGCTGTCTTTCTGAGGCAGCGGGAATTGTAGACAGAGTCAATGGATGGGAGGCTGGTTTGCGTGATGGACTGGGCTACATTCACGACCTTTTGTAGTTTCCTGCGGTCTTGGGTAGAGCAGGATCCATACCAAGCTGTGACACAACCAGAAAGAATGCTTTCTATGGTGCATCTGTAAAAGTTGGTGAGGGTTGTAGCTGACATGCCAAATTTCCTTAGTCTTCTAAGTAGAGTCGTTGGTGGGCTTTCTTAACTATAGTGTCGGCATGGGGGCACCAGGACAGGCTGTTGGTGATCTGCACACCTAAAAACGTGAAGCTCTCGACCCTTTCTACTTCGTCCCCATTGATGTAGACAGGGGCATGTTCTCCACTACGCTTCCTGAAGTCGATGACAATCCCCTTCGTTTGACATTGAGGGAGAGATTATTGTCGTCGCACCAGTTCACCAGATTCTCTATCTCATTCCTGTACTCTGTCTCGTCATTGTTTGAAATCCGACCCACTACGGTGGTGTCATCAGCAAATTTGAAAATCGAGTTGGAGGGGAGTTTGGCCACACAGTCAGAGGTGTGTAAGGAGTGTAGTAGGGGGCTGAAGACACAGCCTTGTGGGGCACCGGTGTTGACTGAAGACACATCCTTGTGGGGCACCGGTGTTGAGGATGATCGTGGAGGAGGTGTTGTTGCCTATCTTTACTGATTGTGGCCTGTGGGTTAGAAAGTTCAGGATCCAGTCACAGAGGGAGGAGCCGAGGCCAAGGCCACGGAGTTTGGAGATGAGTTTCGTAGGAATGATGGTGTTGAAGGCTGAGCTGTAGTCGACAAATAGGAGTCTGACATAGGTGTCTTTGTTATCTAGGTGTTCCAGGGTAGAGTGTAGGGCCATGGAGATGGTGTCTGCTGTGGACCCGTTGCAGCGGTAGGCTAACTGTAGTGGATCAAGGCCATCCGGGAGGCTGGAGTTGATTCATGCCATGGCTAACCTTTCGAAGCACTTCATGATGATGGATGTCAGAGCCACTGGACGATAGTCATTAAAGCACGCTGCTTGACTCTTATTGGTACAGGGATGATGGTCGTCTTCTTGAAGCAGGTGGGGACCTCAGATTAAAAGCAAATTACTGCGAATGCTGGAATCTGAAATGAAAGAGAAAATGCTGGAAAATCTCAGCAAGTCTGGCAGCATCTGTAGGGAGAGAAAAGAGCGAACGTTTCGAGTCCGATGGCTCTTTGTCAAAGCTAACAGACAGAGAAAGTGGGAAATATTTATACTGCGGAGTGAGAATGAAAGATGAGTCATAGCCACAGAAACCCAGGGAAACCGGGTGCTAATGGCCACAGAAACCAAGGGGAAAGAGTGCTAATGGCCACAGAAACCCAGGGAACAGAGTGCGAATGGCAGTCCCCAGAGAGGACAAAAGATGTGAAAAGTCAAACAGCAGGGAAACTATCATCAGAGGATGAACTGTAGATGTGGAGGGAGGGGAAGGGGGAAGCAAAGAGGAGAAAGGTGAAGGAAAGGTGGATAAGATTGGGGGGGGGGGAAATTAAATGCATATTAAGAAAGAAAGAAATGGTAAAAGACAGTTAAAATGAAATGAAAACAAATGGGTCGAGGTGGGGTCGAGCCGATCACCTGAAGTTGTTGAATTCGATGTTCAGGCCGGAAGGCTGTAGCGTTCCTAACTGGAAGGTGAGATGTTGTTCCTCCAGTTTGCGTTGAGCTTCACTGGAACATTGCAGCAGGCCAAGAACAGACATGTGGGCATGGGAGCAGGGTCTTGTGTTAAAATGGCAAGCAACGGGAAGGTCAGGATCCTGAATGCGCACAGACCGAAGATGCTCAGCAAAGCCATCACCCAGTCTGCGTTTGGTCTCTCCGATATAGAGGAGACCACATTGGGAGCAGCGAATGCAGTAGACCAAATTGGAAGAGATGCAAGTGAAACGCTGCTTCACCTGGAATGAGTGTTTTGGGCCTGGGATGTTAAGCATGGAAGAGGTAAAGGGGCAGGTGTTACACCGTCTGCGATTGTATGGGAAGGTGCCATGGGTGATGGGAGAGGTACTGGGTATGGTGGAGGAGTGGACTAGATTATCTCGGAGGGAATGGTCTCTGCGGAATGCTGACAGAGGGAGTGAAGGGAAGATGTGTTTGGTGGTGGCATCACGCTGGAGTTGGCGAAAATGGCGGAGGATTATGCTTTGCATACGGGGGCTGGTGGGATGAAATGTGAGAACGAGGGGGAACTCTATCTTTGTTCTGGGAGGGAGGGGAGGGGGCGAGGGTAGTGACGCCGGAGATGGACCGCACACTGTTGAGGGCCCTGTCAACAACTGTAGGTGGGAAATCACGGTTGAGGAAGAAGGAACACATTTTCGAAGCCCCATTTTGGAAAGTGGCATCTTCGGAACAAATGCGACGGAGGCGAAGGAGCTGAGAGACAGGGATGGAGTCCTTACAGGGTGTAGGGTGTGAAGAGCTGTAGTCCAGATAGCTGTGGGAGTCAGTGGGCTTGTAGTGGATCTTAGAGGATAGTCTATTGTCGGAAATGGAGACAGAAAGATAAGGGAAGGGACGTGTCTGAGATGGACCAGGTGAAAGTGATGGAGGGGTGGAAACTGGAAGCGAAGTTGATGAATTTTTCCAGGTCCGGGCGAGAGCAGCACCAAAATAGTCATCAATGTATCGGTAAAGGAGTTGTGGGAGGGGACCCGGGTAGGCCTGGAACAAGGAATGTTCCACATACCCCCATAAAAAAGCAAGCGTAGCTAGGACCCATGCGGGTACCCGCTGCTACACCTTTGATTTGGAGAAAGTGGGATGAGTTTAAGGAGAAGTTGTTGGTTTAGCTGGGAGGGCTGGTTTAGCACACTGGGCTAAATCGCTGGCTTTGAAAGCAGACCACGGCAGGCCAGCAGCACGGTTCGATTCCCGTACCAGCCTCCCCGAACAGGCGCCGGAATGTGGCGACTAGGGGCTTTTCACAGCAACTTCATTTGAAGCCTGCTTGTGACAATGAGCGATTTTCATTTCATTTCATTTTCATTCCATTTCATTGAGAGATAGAACGAGTCCAGCCAGGCGGAGGAGAGTGGTGGCGGATGGGAATTGTCCGGGCCTCTTTTCGGGAAAGAAGGTGTGGGGTGGAGGTGTAGGGGGATTGCACATCCATGGTCAATAGAATGCGGTTAGGGCCCGCGAACTGGAAGTTGTCAACGTGACGCAGTGCATCAGAGGAATCCCGGATGTAGGTGGGAAGGGAATGGAGCAGATGAGTGAGGATGGAGTCAGGATAAGAGGAAATAGGTTCGGTGGGGCAGGAGCATGCTGGCACAATGGGCCTGCCGGAACAGTCCTTTTTGTGGATTTTGGGAAGTAGGTAAAAGCGGGCGGTCCGGGGTTGGGAGACTATGAGGTTGGAAGCCATAGGGGGAAGGCATCCGGAGGAAATGAGGTTTCTAATGGTGTTGGAGCTCAGGGACCTCAGATTGCTGTAAAGAGAGGTTGAAGATGTCTGCGAATGCCCCCGCCAGCTGATCCACGCAAGACCTGCGTGCTCGTCCGGGTACCCCATCCTGTTAAGTAATGGGTTAAGAGACATTGCAATTAGTTGTCTCATTTATGTTAAGTATCCATTAATTGATGCTGATATGTAAAGGGGCTTCAGGTGGCCTCTGGCAGGTGATGTGTGGTTAGAGTTTTGTGCAGAGGCTGTTGGAATGAAATAAATGTGTGTTGGTGAAAAAGGAGCAGAGCTTTAGACTCTTCCTATCACAGCAACTAAAACGTCTAACAATTGGTAGCAGAGGACGGTTGCTGTGTAAATGTGAAGGGTTGAAAGATACAACTTTTCCAGATCGAACCAAGGAGTGAGTGAGAAAAGAAGAAAAAAAAAGAGATATATGGCTGAACCCAGGATAAAGATGGCTGGATATGACTACCCCCCCTTATTTTCTGAAAGGGAATTGTACGACCAATGGAGAAGTGCAGTAGTTATGTGGACTAAAGTAACTGCTTTGGGAAAGAGAAAACGAGGTATGGCATTGTCTCTTTCTCTACCTTATGGCAGTAAAATCCGAAACAAAGTGCTTTCTGAGCTGGAATTGGAAGAGTTAGACTCAGAAGAAGGTCTGGAGACTTTATTACATTATATGGATAAGATTTTTAAGAAAGATGACTTGTTAAGTGCGTATGAAGCATGGTGGGATTTTGATAAGTTCTGGAAAATGGAGGATATCTCCATGGAAGACTATATAGTGGAATTTGGCAGACTATATAAAAGGCTGCAGAAACACAACCTGGAATTTCCAGTCTGTGTTGGCCTTTAAATTACTTGACTGTGCGAGAGTGAGCAACATGGATAGGCTCCTGGTTTTGACAGGAGTTCAGTTTACTGATAAGGATACCTTATTCGAACAGATGACAGAAGCTTTACAAAAGTTTCTGGGGAAACATTCGATTCCGATAGCTCTGATGACCCAAATAGGTCAGCCTGCAATAAGGCAGAATATGGAAGATACACTACTAACAGGATGGCGAAATCGTATGGCTACGAACAGGGCTCAAGATTATAGAAGGAGACCGAGACAAGGAAATTATGAAGACAGAAACCCAGTTAGAACCTACAATAGGAAGATGAACCCCAGAAATCCACGGGGCATGATAAATCGATGTTTTTGATGTGACTCTCAATACCATCATGTTTCAACTGTCCAACTTGTTATGATAGAGTGTTTGAAGCGACACATGACACGGAAGAGTCAGGAGTGGAAAAAGATAGTGACCAGAAAGAATGCATTGTCCTATTGTTAAGCAGTTTTACACCAGTAATGAGGGTGTTGGTTGAAAATCCTTCAACTGTGCTGTATTGGACAGTGGCTGCACATCTACTGTGTGTGGAATTGACTGGTTAAAGTGTTACCTGAACTCTTTGAATGCTGAAAATTGTAACAAGGTTAAGGAATTTGAAAGTTCCACAAGTTTCAGGCTTGGGGATGATAATACTCTGAAGTCGCTGAAAAGAGTGGTGATCCCTTGCAATATTGCCGGAGTGAATCATTTCATTAGCACGGATGTTGTATCGAGTGAGATACCTTTGCTTCTGAGCAGACAATTCATGAAGAAAGCACACTTGAAACTGGATATGGAACAGGATAAGGCAACAGTTTTTGGAAAGACGGTGGACTTACAATTTACACAGTCAGGACACTATTGTATTTCATGACTAACAAATAATATTTCAAGTAGAGTGGTTAAGGATGTGTTAATGGCAGTTGAAAATGGAACTTTCGCTGATAAAAAGCTTGTGGTATTAAAACTGCATAGGCAATTTGCACATCCGTCTCCTCGGAGGCTGAAAAATGTATTAAAGGATGCAGGGGTAAGGGATGACGACTATACTAAACTGATAGAACAGGTTAGCGACCGCTGTGAAGTTTGTAGGAAGTACAGAAGGACACCAGCATGACCGATAATAACCCTACCTTTGGCCAGGGATTTTAACGACATTGTGGCCATGGACCTTAAGATCTGGGATAAAGCAAATAATATATTTATTTAGCATTTTGTAGATTTAGCAACCAGATTTAGTCAATCAACGATTGTACGAAGTAAAGAAAAGAGAGTAATTCTGGATCAAATCGTGGAAAAATGGATAGGGACAGGAATGGGTCCACCGGCAAAATTCCTTACGGACAATGGGGGAGAATTTGCTAATGATGAGTTATGGGATATGTGTGAAAACATGAATATCAGAGTTATGAATACGGCTGCAGAAAGCCCATTTAGTAATGGTGTCTGTGAAAGAAATCATGCTGTCATCGATGACATCTTCTGAAAATGTTGGCAGATCGACCAAATTGCAGGCTAAATTCAGCTTTAGCATGGGCAGTACATGCAAAGAATTCATTGCAGATGGTTGGGGGCTATAGTCCTTATTAATTTGTGTTTGGTAGAAATCCTAAAATTCCATCCATTTTGGATGACCAGCCTCCAGCTTGGGAGGGGACTACAATTAACTCTGGTTTCACTGAACATTTAAATGCATTACGTAGCAGTAGAAAAGTTGTTTGGGAAGCAGAAGTCTCTGAAAGAATTCGCAGAGCTTTAAGACATAACGTACGGCCATCAGATGCTGTTTTTTAGCAAGGAGGCATGGTATACTAGAAGAGAGACAATTCTAATGAATGGAAAGGCCCAGGTAAGACCATAGGCATAGATGGCAAAACAAGTATTTTGCAACATGGTAATCAAACTGTTAGGGTACATTCATCAAGGATAATGGGTACAGATTACAAATTTTCAAATTTAGACAGAGCAGACAGACATGACGAGGAACCAGAGTCATCTGGTACGCATGTGTTACAGAACTATGAGGACCAATTAACTGATATAGACAGGGTTTCTGTGGAGGAACACCACACTTCTGATGAATTAGAACAGGCCATTTTTCCGAAAGGGCAACTGCCAAAAGTTGGTACAAAAGTGACATACTTGCCTGAAGGGTCTAGTCAATGGAAGGATGCAACTGTTATTAGTAGAGCAGGGAAGGCTACTGGAAAGTATAAACATTGGTTGAATGTACAGCATTCAGGTGAAGGAGTCAAGACAATGGATTGGGAAAACAAAGTTCAAAAATGGAGAGCACAGAAACGCAATGCCAGTTCAGATAGTACATCGGATAGTGAACAGGTCCGCAGGAAAAGGTCGAGAACTATTGAAAGGACATCCCACAGCAGAAAGGAAAGATCAAGCAGTAGCAGTACAGAACGAGAAACCAGGCGGGAGAGGGGACGTAGTTTATCAAGGTCTCGGAACATGAGTAAGACTACGAATACTAATAGGGGTAGAAGCCCACATGCATGTGAGATTTTGGTGGCTTCAAATAAATTGGATGAAAAAGTTACCAAAGAAGCTAAACAGCAAGAATTGCATAGTTGGAGTGAATTTGGGGTATACACGGAAGTACCGGATAGGTGACAAAAGGGGCTGGTTTAGCACACTGGGCTAAATTGCTGGCTTTTAAAGCAGACCAAGGCAGGCCAGCAGCACGGTTCGATTCCCGTACCAGCCTCCCCGAACAGGCGCCGGAATGTGGCGACTAGGGGCTTTTCACAGTAACTTCATTTGAAGCCTGCTTGTGACAATAAGCGATTTTCATTTCATTCATTTTCATTCCATTTCATTGAGAGATAGAACGAGTCCAGCCAGGCGGAGGAGAGTGGTGGTGGATGGGAATTGTCCGGGCCTCATTTCATTTTCAAGAGCTCTATCCCGCAGATGGATTTGCACGGAAAAGGTTCTTCCGGATGGAACTTATAAGGCAAAGGCCAGGCTCGTGGCAAGGGGATTTGAAGAAAACTTAGAAGATCAGGATTTAAGGGTAGATTCACCTACAGCAGGAAAGGTTATTTTAACGATCTTCTTGGCTCTATTAGCCACAAAGGCATGGGAATGCCAATCTATAGATATAAAAGCTGCCTTTTTGCAGGGGCATCAGTTCCAGAGAGACATTTTTCTCCGTCCTCCTAAAGAAGCAGCTGACACAGAAGGGGTACTCTGGAAGTTGAACAAATGTGTATATGGATTAAATGATGCATCTAGAGTCTGGTATTTTTCGGTAAGGTCAGTTTTGTTAAAGTTAGGCTGTTGCCAGTTGAAAGCAGATCCTGCAATGTTTTACTGGCACTATAAAGGAAATCTTTTTGGCATTTTTATGATGCATGTTGATGATTTTTTGTGGGGTGGGACTGGTGATTTTGAAGCTATTGTAATCTCTGGTTTGAGGAAAGAATTCGGGGTTAGAAGTCAGGCTTCCGGTGCATTTAAATATATTGGACTAGAACTCGGACAGACTAAGTTAGGAGCAACTTTATGTCATCAATCTTATTTGGAAAGCATCAGCCCAATAGCAATTAGTCGTGGCCGAGTTTCACAAAAAGACGCAATGGTTTCAAAGATAGAAAAAGAGCAACTGCGAAGTTTAATTGGGCAACTGAACTGGTTAGGTAGACAGACTAGACCGGACGTGAGTTTTGATGTCTTAGAGTTGAGTACAAAAATGAATGATCCCAAAGTGGAAGACATAACAAGAGCAAATAAATCGTTGGCCAAACTAAAAATGCAGGAGTGTGTTTTGAAGTTCCCGGTTTTAGGTGACCTTAGGTACTTGAAACTCATAGTTTATAGTGATGCGTCCTACGCAAATTTATGTGATGGGGTTTCAAGCGCAGGAGGTTTTATAATTTTCCTTTTGGGGAACAATGGTAAATGTTGCCCGCTTGTGTGGGAAACAAAGAAAATAAAGAGAGTGGTAAAAAGCACTTTGGCTGTTGAGACGTTAAGCCTTGTAGAGGTGGTGGATATGGCCTTTTATATAAGTATGATATTGACAGAAATTTTGGGATTAGGGGATTTGGGCAATATACCTATTGACTGTCACATTGACAATAAATTCCTATGGGAAAATGTGCACTCTACAAAAAGTGTCAATGAAAAGAGGTTGGGGATAGACATCGCAAGTTTGAAGCAGATGTTGGACAGAGGGGAAATAACAACAATTAAATGGGTCGACAGGAGCTATCAACTGTCAGACTGTTTTATGAAAAGAGGGGCGAGCGCACAGAAACGTTTGGATATTGTTAATGAAGGGCGCTTGTTTCTGTGACTGTTTTTTTTTCTCGTCCAACAAAAAAAAAAGGGGGGAAATCATGTGTGTGTTTTTGAGTTTCTTGACATTTTGTTTTCACCTAAATATTTTTTTTTTCTCCAAGGAAGGGAATACTGTTAAGTAATGGGTTAAGAGACATTGCAATTAGTTGTCTCATTTATGTTAAGTATCCATTAATTGACGCTGATATGTAAAGGGGCTTCAGGTGGCCTCTGGCAGGTGATGTGCAGTTAGAGTTTTGTGCAAAGGCTGTTGGAATGAAATAAATGTGTGTTTGTGAAAAAGGAGCAGAGCTTTAGACTCTTCATATCACAGCAACTAAAACGTCTAACACATCCGGGCCATGGCTTTCCGTGGATTGACCTTCGAGAAATCTGCTCTGACGTCGGCAATGGTGATCTCCGATACAAGTTCATCCGCGGCTTCTGGGGTGGAGGGCTCGCTCTCGCTGACCTCTTGCTCAAAGCGGGCAGAGAATGCGTTGAGCTCATCAGGGAGGGGTGCGTTGGAGCCGCCGATTTTACATGCCTTCATCTTGTAGCCCGTTATGTCTTGCAGACCTTGCCTTAGAGGGCGGGGATCAGTGCGGCTAGCCTGGGACTCGAGCTTGGTCCGGTACTGTCTTTCGGCATCTTTGATGGATGTCTTTTGATCATATCTGGCTTTCTTGTAGAGGTCAGGGTCGCCTGACTTGAACGCCTCAGGCCTAGACTTCAGCAAGCCGTGGATATCCCTGTTCATCCAGGGTTTCCGGTTGGGAAACACGTGGAATTGCTTCTTTGGCAACAGCTTTCTACACACTTACTAATGAAGTCAGTTCCTGTAGTGGTGTAATCGTTCAGGCTGGTCGCAGAGTTTTTAAACACTGACCAGTCCACTGACTCTACGCAGTCCCGTAGGAGATCATCCGATTCCCCACACCAACAACGCACGACTTTCTTTGACGGATTCTCCCGCTTCAGTTTGTGCTTAGAAGCCGGGAGCAGGAGCACAGCCTTGTGGTCAGATTTGCCGAGTGTGGGCGGGCGATAGAGCGGTCGGCATGTTTGATATTTGTGTAGCAGCGCTCCAGGATGTTTGGGCCTCTGGTGGAACAGGTGATGTGTTGGTGGTAACTTGGCCTAATTGAAGTCCCCAGCTACAATGAACAAAGTCTCGGGATGTTTCCTGTCAAGGCTATTTGTGGTGGTCAATATTTTGTCTGGTGCGATTTTCACGTTCGCATGGGGTGGGATGTAAACTGCCGTCAGGATAACGGAGCTGACCTCCCGCGGAAGGTAGTAGGGGCGACATTTTAGCGTCAGGTATTCTAGGTCCGGGGAGCAGAAACTCGCCAGTATTGCTACATCTAGGCACCAGGAGGTGTTGATTAGTGGGCAGAGGGGCTTTGGGGGCGCGTTGTTTCACTCTCACCTGCAGACCTGCACGTTTTCCACGCTTCCTGGAGTGACGGCTTCTTTTCGAGCCTGGGAGACGGTGAGAGTATGCAGTGTTAAGGGAATACTTGTGTCCAGTGAGGCTATTCACTCTGGTCGGTGTGTGGGTGGAGGATTTGTTGCCTTGCTTGCGGTTCCTGCGTCGGTCGGTGGGTCTGCGCGGTCGAGAGTTCCGGGTCGCTGTCGGGCTGCGGTTTGTCCTTTTCTTAAGGGCAGCACGGTAGCATTGTGGATAGCACAGTTGCTTCGCAGCTCCGGGGTCCCAGATTCGATTCCGGCTTGGGTCGCTGTCCGTGCGGAGTCTGCGCGTCCTCCCCGTGTCTGCGTGGGTTTCGTCCGGGTGCTCCGGTTTCCTCCCGCGGTCCGGGGATGTGCAGGTTGGGTGGATTGGCCATGATAGATTGCCCTTAGTGTCCAAAATTGCCCTAAGTGTTGGGTGGAGGTGTTGACTTTGGGTAGGGTGCTCTTTCCAAGAGCCGGTGCAGACTCACTGGGCCGAATGGCCTCCTTCTACTCTGTAAATTCAATGATAATCTATGATTAATCTAGGACAAAGGTTCGGCACAACATCGTGGGCCGAAGGGCCTGTTCTGTGCTGTATTTTTCTATGTTCTATGTTTTGTCTTCACAGGTCGGTGGATGCCCAGACCAAGCTCCGGAGTGGATGGGGTGAAGGGCGGTAAGTGGATGACGTTTCTCGGATCGCGGTTGCCGATGAGGCGATGGCCGGGTCCGTGTGTTCCGCAAGTAAATTTAAAAGAGCAGTGTTAGTGATTGTTCAGGCTGTAGGAGTTGATTTTTAGGAGTGTGGGGCGACTGTAAAGGGGGGGGGGGGGGGTGGGGAGTGGAAGGAGTGCTTGGGGCCTGCAGGGGGTCACAGCTCTCCGGGTCAGTGGGGTTGGGAGCTGAGGGGGGGGGGGGGGGGGGGGGGGGGGGGGGGGGGGGGGGGGGCGGGGAGGGCTGCAGCTTCTGCGATGCTGGTCTGGTCATTGGAGAGCAGCAGAGTGGAGGTCCCGGCTTCTGTGGTGTTTTCCAGGTCGCTGGGAGCTTGTAGAGTGAAGGCCCTGGCTTCTAGGCCTTTTTCCTGGTCTCTGGCAGCCGCTGTCGGGGAATACCCAGGCCGGGGGCTGCAGCTCCGGCTCACACGTGGTCGGCTGGTCCGGGTCGATTTCAGGTCGTCAGTTCCTGGTGTCTCCAGGGCCCTTAAGATCGCTAAATCTGTAAGTAATTGAATTAGAACATTGTTGGAGAGTTTAAAAAGAGTTAGAATGAAGTTTTAGAATCATAGGACTAGAGTAAAAGATAGACTTAGAGGGTACGCTGGCCACAGCTTACAAGACATCGCCTCGCTCTGGCGCCATTCTATTTGCTTGGGCAACTGAACCGCTAGGCATAGCGCGAAGACCTTTCGGTCAGGAGAAAGGGATAAATTGGGGAGGGAGGGTGTTCCTCCCAGTTTTAAATGGTAATTCACCTCCACTACTCCCTATTGGGGAGGGATGACTCGCCATCGCCCCCCTATATTTCACAGCTGGGGAGTTCCTGCTGCGGTTCGCCTCAGCCACCGCTAGGCGGCTGTACACCTCCCCCCGGGAGAGAGCATGCGCACGGCTCCGGCGTCGACGTCAGGAGGAGCGGGGAAAGGGTGGAGTGCGCAGGCGCCGTCCTTCCTCTGACGAGACCAAAGGGTGGGGCTGCATTGCGCAGGCGCTCAGCCAGAGGGCGAGGAGGGGAAGAAGTGGGGGAGGGGCGAGAACGCGCACCTGGCAGGCCAGCCCGCCGGCTCAGGGGGAGGGGGAGGAGCCAGGAACGGAGGTCACGTGGGGTGGCGCCGGCTGCGAGGGAAGGAGGGCGGCGCGCGTGCTGACGTCAGGGGGCCGGACGGGGAGTCAGCAGTCGGAGCCAGAGGGGCGGAACCAGAAGGGGTGGAGGGGATCGGGCGCCCGCGCTGCGTCGTGACGTCAGGGAAGGCGGAGTCGCCTGAGCGGGGGTGGAGGAGGCGGCGGCGGTGCGCACGCAGCGGGCAGGGGGGCGGCGGCGCGCACGCAGCGGGGCAGCGAGGCGGCGGTGCGCACGCAGCGGGCAGGGAGGCGGCGCGCGCACGCCGCGGGCAGGGAGGCGGCGCGCACGCCGCGGACAGGGAGGCGGCGCGCACGCCGCGGGGCGGCCGGACGGCGTTGCCCCTGGTTACCGGCAGGAGGAGGAGGAGGAGGAGGAGGCGGCGGCCATTGATGTGGGGCTGGAGCCGGTAATGGAGGCGGAGGAGAGGACGGAGCGGCGGCGCTGGCGGCTGGGGAGCGGCGGCAGCTTCCCCTGAGAGAGACAGAGAGCGGAGAGCGAGGCCCGGAGCCCCCCCCCCGCGCCAGTCCCCCCGGGCCCGGCCTGCTGTGAACCCGGAGCCCAGGCCCCCTCCCCCGGGCGAAGATGGCGAGCGAGCCGCCGGCCCGCAGCCTGGATGACATCGACCTGGCGGCTCTGCGGGTAAGGCCCAGAGAGAGAGAGAGACCCGGGGAGGGGGAGCAGCCCCCCCCCCCCCCCAGAGCGGTAACCCCCCCCCCCCCCCAGAGCGGTAACCCCCCCCCCAGAGCGGTAACCCCCCCCCCTCCAGAGCGGTAACACCCCCCCCCCCCCCCAGAGCGGTAACACCCCCCCCCCCCCCCCAGAGCGGTAACCCCCCCCCCAGAGCGGTAACCCCCCCCCCCCCCAGAGCGGTAACCCCCCCCCCAGAGCGGTAACCCCCCCCCCTCCAGAGCGGTAACCCCCCCCCCCCCCCCCCAGAGCGGTAACACCCCCCCCCCCCAGAGCGGTAACCCCCCCCCCCCCAGAGCGGTAACACCCCCCCCCCCAGAGCGGTAACACCCCCCCCCCCAGAGCGGTAACCCCCCCCCCCCCCCCAGAGCGGTAACCCCCCCCCCCCAGAGCGGTAACACCCCCCCCCCCCCAGAGCGGTAACCCCCCCCCCCCCCAGAGCGGTAAACACCCCCCCCCTCCCAGAGGGGTAACCCCCCCCCCCCCCCAGAGCGGTAACCCCCCCCCCAGAGCGGTAACCCCCCCCCAGAGCGGTAACCCCCCCCCCCCCCTCCAGAGCGGTAACCCCCCCCCCCAGAGCGGTAACCCCCCCCCCCAGAGCGGTAACACCCCCCCCCCCCCCAGAGCGGTAACCCCCCCCCCCAGAGCGGTAACACCCCCCCCCAGAGCGGTAACCCCCCCCCCCCCTCCAGAGCGGTAACCCCCCCCCCCCCAGAGCGGTAACCCCCCCCCCCCCCCCAGAGCGGTAACCCCCCCCCCAGAGCGGTAACCCCCCCCCCCCCAGAGCGGTAACCCCCCCCCCCAGAGCGGTAACCCCCCCCCCCCCGAGCGGTAACCCCCCCCCCCCAGAGCGGTAAACCCCCCCCCCCAGAGCGGTAACCCCCCCCCCAGAGCGGTAACCCCCCCCCCCAGAGCGGTAACCCCCCCCCAGAGCGGTAACCCCCCCCCCAGAGCGGTAAACCCCCCCCCCCCCAGAGCGGTAAACCCCCCCCCCCCAGAGCGGTAAACCCCCCCCCCCCAGAGCGGTAAACCCCCCCCCCCCCAGAGCGGTAAACCCCCCCCCCCCCCAGAGCGGTAAACACCCCCCCCAGAGCGGTAAACACCCCCCCAGAGCGGTAAACACCCCCCCAGAGCGGTAAACACCCCCCCAGGGCGGTAAACACCCCCCCCGACACCCCCCAGGGCGGTAAACACCCCCCCCAGGGCGGTAAACACCCCCCCCCCAGGGCGGTAAACACCCCCCCAGGGCGGTAAACACCCCCCCCAGGGCGGTAAACACCCCCCCTAGAGCGGTAACCCCCCCCCCCAGAGCGGTAAAACACCCCCCCAGAGCGGTAACCCCCCCCCCAGAGCGGTAAACACCCCCCCCAGAGCGGTAAACACCCCCCCCAGAGCGGTAAACACCCCCCCCAGAGCGGTAAACACCCCCCCAGAGCGGTAAACACCCCCCCAGAGCGGTAAACACCCCCCCAGAGCGGTAAACACCCCCCCACCCCCCCCCCCAGAGCGGTAAACCCCCCCCCCCCCCAGAGCGGTAAACACCCCCCCCCCCAGAGCGGTAAACACCCCCCCCCCCCTAGA